>NW_017670812.1:202902-297418 GCF_001879085.1 Nicotiana attenuata
CCCCCCCCCCCCACCTTGTCTTTTATCAATTATTTGTGTTTAATAATGAACTCCCCAGATCCCTTTGTTTCCTTATATTTGATCACATAGACTAATTCATACAATTGAGTTCGGCCGGGACCCACAGTTGTGGACCTCGAAGGGTGCCTAATACCTTCTCTTCAAGGTAATTTTGAGCCCTTACCCGATCTTTGGTGACGCAAACTGGTTAAACAGAGTTATCTTCAAATAGGTGCCCTGACGCACCTTAATCCGTTAGGTGGCGACTCTCTCTTTTAAAACCCTTCCTTAAAAGATTTGTCAATGTCGAAACCTGATTTCACGAGAAAAAGGGGCGCGACAGCATGGAGACTCTGCTGGGGATATTTTTAGGCTCTTACTATTATGAACTTGATCTTTGTGAATTGGTCTTCCATGATAAGCGTATCTTTGTTATCTTGTTGTTACCTGAATCTCCCGCTCCCATTTCCCTTTTATTGTTACATGCACATCCTTTCCCCTATTTCGAATTTATACGAACTCATATGAAACTCTTGTTTAATTTGATTACAACGTGTGTTTCCCCTTATTTTCTAATCATGTTCACTTGTTCGAAACTTTTAATTTTGCTATATCATGTCTTTCCCTAATCCTTATCCCTTTATTTGCTTTATTCTCTCATTACGCGAACCAACTTCTTCCTTGTTTTTCTTTCTCTTATGTCTTTACGTTCTATTCAATACTGCATTTACTGCTTTCAACGTGAATATACTTGACAACGTGTTATTTTGTCTTTGCATAAAGCATGCTCCATATCATATTCCACTCGTGCGTATTAATAATAGCGACACTTGATGAGGGTCCGCGCTCTTCCTGAAAATTACCCTTCAAATTTGGAAAGGCTTATTTGCAGTAAAATTAGTCGATCAGCGGTGCAATCGACGGTTCCATGCCTTTCCTCTCAAGTTGTCCGCTTGAGGGTACAAGTCTAAACTCTTCTAGAAACCCCATTCTAAAATCAACTGTGCATGCATCATGTCTAAACCTAGTATGAATTAGAACGCTGTCCGCGCAATAACTCGCTAAGACAAGCCTTGTCCAAAGTCCGCCGGGATTTCCATAATCCCAATGGACACAATCACGATCTGTGCATTATTTTGAGAGAACATGCCAATATGTTGATCATTAACGTGTAAATAGCCAAATCTGGAGAGGGAAAGGGCTAACTCTACTTGTTTTGCAGAAATGAGGCACGAAGCCCCCCAGGTTCGCTATGGTTCAAAATAAACCACCTTTGCTGCTGTCTAATGTTGGACATACGCGACCTGGGTAACCTGATTGAGGGAGCAAAGAAGGCCAAGCATGGAGAAGGTCCTTCTGGGACCAAATAAATTAGAACTTATGTTTTAACTGCTTTCTAGACTCGTTTTAGGCTTTGGTTGTAATATGGCACATGCCATTAGTAACTCTTTATTATTATTGCCGTTTTATTAGAGATTCGATTGATTTTTCACATTAATGAAATGACACAATTATTGGCATTAGTTTTTCTCAAAATCTATATGTCGCTTAGGCCTACCTCAAGCACAATGAGGTCCCCAAGTTAGGATGCGAATTTATTCCGCAATATGTGTTTAAATATGTGCAAACAACCTTTTTATACTCCTCACTGACTTATTTACCTTTTTGTTTTCTTCTTTTCTTGATTTGTTTATTCCCATCCCCTAAGGTTGGTTCGTGCATACTGGCATCATCAACGTATCATACCAGATCAAGAGGTCCTCCACCTCCTCCTCCTCCAAATGATCCTAAAAACAAGGGAAAGGCCAAAATGGATGATACAAGAAATATCAGGAAAAATAATGCCACGCATGAAGACAATGCTGAAACTTCAGATGGTTAAAGCACTCAGCACCAAATGACTTGGTTTTGCGACTGGAACAAAAAATATTGGAGTTACAAGGGGAACTTGAGCAGGTCTAGAACTTGGCAAACCTCTCCCTCACCTTGAACGTCCCCGACATCAACCAACAAAACACCAAAAACCCAGCACCTCCCCAGACCACACAAATTTCTCCCGCACCTCACCAATACGCCACACCGCCTCAAAACCCCAATCCTCCACCAGTACCAACTCCTCCACAACATCATCAGCCAATTCAGTATCCACAAACCACTACCTATCATACTCCTCAGAACGCACCACAACCTACCCCCGATCCTCAAAACTCAACCAACAACCATCAGTATACCCAAATCCCTGGAGTCCACCAAAGCAACCCCAGATATGTGGAAACCTTACCCCACACTCCTCAACAAACCTTATACATACCCGAGTCCACCGAAAAGGACCTGCTCATCAAGAATATGGCAGAGGAACTTAAGTAGCTCACAAGTCGAGTCCAAGGTGTCGAAAGGGGTAAAGGCATTGAGCGATTGAACTATGAGGATCTGTGCATTCAGCCGGACGTAGAACTCCCAGAGGGTTACAAACCTCCTAAGTTCGAGATGTTTGACGGAACAGGTGACCCAAAGGTGCATCTAAGGACATATTGTGAAAAGCTCGTAGGAGTTTGAAAGGATGAAAGGATTTGCATGAAATTGTGCATGAGGAGCCTTACTGGACACGCCCTATCTTGGTACATCATTCAAAATCCAAAGAAATGGGTTAGTTGGGTAAACATGGCATCGGATTTCATGGATCGGATCAGGTTTAATACGGGGAATGCACCAGATGTCTTCAATATCAAGAATCTCAAGAAAAAGCCAATGGAGACTTTCTGCAAGTATGCTACTCGGTGGAGATCGGAAGCTGCGAAAGTAAGGCCGGGATTGGAAGAAGAACAGATGAACAAGTTCTTTATCCGGGACCAGGATCCACAATACTACGAATGGTTAATGGTCATTGAGAATCACAAGTTCTCTGGCATCATTAAACTGGGGGAAAGAATTGAAGAAAGAATCAAGAATGGAATGGTAACTAATTTTGATGCATTACAGACTACGAATAAAGCTTTGCAGTCAAGGGGTATATCCAAAAAGGAAGAAGTAGGGGCCGTCATGGTAGCCCAAAGTCCAAAATCTCCTCTTACATATCAAACACCTCCACCCACATATCAGCCTTCGCCTGGAAGATACCAACAACCCGCCACCACTAGCATACTTATAAACACGACCTGCATATTACCACTCACCACCACCAGCCTGCCAAAATTACCAAAAACCCAGACAAAATTTCGACCGTAGACCAACCAGACAATACACTCCTCTTGTTGAACCCATTGATCAGCTCTATGAATGACTGAATGCTGTCGGTTACGTCACCCCCATTCCCGTTGTTGCTATGGAAAACTCTTCCCAGTGGGTCAATCCGAACAAGACATGTGCCTATCACTCGGGCATGAAGGGACACACTATTGATGAATGTCGCACTTTGAAAGATAAGATCCATACTCCGATTAACACCAAGGTTATACAAGCAAAAGAGATTGCACCTAATGTTCACAACAATCCCCTCCCAGATCACAAGGGCGAGGGGGTAAATGTGATAGAAACTGATGAAGAATGGGATCCATAAGGATCAATTGGACTCATTCGTGAAAGGGATGAAACCACAAAACCTCCAGTCACTCTCACACCCACTATAGTGCAAATTCAGTCACCAATTGAGGTTGAAATAGCCACGCCAACTCCGTTTGAGGTTAAAACAACAATGCCCTCAGCCGCACCAGCTCCGTTTGAGGTGGAAGTGACCACACCCTTTACTGTGACGGTAGCACCTACACCGTCCTTTAATTCCAATGCTATACTATGGGACTATGCTGCAGAGGCGAGAAGGAAAGGAAAAGGGAAAATGGAAGAAACAGGTGCCGCACAAGGCATGACCAGGATCGATAGGGTTTACACGCCCGAGCATTTGGGAAGAACAAGTAAAGAAGCCGCTCCCAAACAACCTATCATCGAAACCGGCCCGGATGATCTTTGGAGGAAAGCACAAGCAAGGGAGTACTCTGTAGTGGATAATTTGAACAAAACCCCTGCTCAGATTTGATGGGTCTCAAAGGGCAATAATTGGAGAAATCAACCTTTGTTTGCAGATGGGCCCGACTTGGTTTGATATTGAGTTTCAAGTATTGGACATATCTGCTACATACAATCTTTTGTTGGGACGACCTTGGATACATGCTGTTGGAGCCGTAGCTTCTACGCTACACTAGGCCGTGAAGTTCGAATGGAACCATCAGGAGGTCATCTGTTACATCCCGTAAGTTTAACATAATTGACACTGTTATATACATTTGATATGGTATTTTGAGTGGAACAATTTTTGTAAAACAGTTTGAAAAAAAATTAATTTTATATATTTATTAATATTTCTACTTTCAAATATATTTTAAATTATACACATAATATAAGAAAGTTTATGAGATTTTATTAATTGTAAAGATAGAAATTATTTTCTCACTAGAAAAGAAGGTTATCTTTTTACCATTTCAAGAATTAAGCGTACAAAAATTTTTACTCGTTATATGAGAGTAGGAAAATTAGAAGTTGAGAAAATATATGTATTTTTACATGAATGTTTTAATGAAATAATAGTGTATGTATTGATTTTATATGATACCACATGACCCTAATAGTAGGGTACTATTAAAAGTGAATAGTATATTAAGTAATTTGAAATAATTCTTAATTATGCGGGTAATTGGTTAATTATCGGGTAGCGGGATATTACCTAATTGATTAATTAACTATAGGATAAGATTAAAATTCCCTCCCCACCCCCACGTGGCAGCCATGTAATAGTCATTAGATGACTCTTATATTAAAAATTGTAAGATGGCACTTTGAGAGGGCTTGGTATCTAAGTCAGCACTTTATACAATTCTAATATGAATTCCAATTGTCACCGATGGGAAAGAGAGAGGCCCTTGGACTCTAATTATATTGTAGTTTAAGCCTTTTACTTTTATGTAATTTGATCTGATCATAATATGCACCTGGATCATCGTGTTCTAAATATGGTAGCAGCACTTCATTCTCTGCAACTATGAGTGCTTTAACTTTGAGAAGTGACCTTGCTTCTTTGTTATATTGAATTATCTCAAAGCTGATCTTAGGGTTATAGAGTCGATGATATCTCATGTCTTTGTAGCTTAAAAAAATTATCTTTTGAGTTTTTAACGAATGAAAAGAGAAAATATGTTTGGAAAGGGAGTTTACTTTGCTGCAATTTTTGTGGGTATACTAAGCCAAGGACTAAGAATTCCTCCTCCAGAAGCCCCAGCTACAGGATATATGTTTGAAAACGTGATTTTGCTTCAACAAAATTTTATACGAAGTTATACTGCGTAATAGCAACGGGATTTGTAATTTTAAGAGAGCACGGTGTAATCTTTCTCAAGAATATCATATGGATTTTCCCTACTCCAGGTATGTTAAGGCTACCCCTTCTTTCTTTTTGGCATGATCTATACGACACGAACGAAACGAGCAAATGCACAACTTCCATAAATGACTCTATTGGTGTCTATATTCTTGATTCCCCATGTGAATTATTATAATATCTTCTGTTCATGGGTCTCAGACAAATACGTATTTGATAAAATTATCCGACAGCCGTATTATTTTTGTGACATTCCGAGAAATCTTATTAACGTATTTCTTATGCATTTCATGCATTTATACATGTACATTGACCCATGACCAGATGACGTGTATATATATATATATATATGGGATATGGAAAAAGGTTACGCTGTTATATACGCACCACCACCTAATCAGCTGGTATATATTGATGATTTTGCCCACATTGGCTGAGATGATATGATGGGATTCCCTCAGAGGCTTGATGATATTATGAACACATGTACTTATGCACGACATGATATTCATACGCATATGCATGACACTATAAGTACTTCATGATTTACAGAGTTGTCCAGACTTACATGTCGAATCATGTACTGTATATATGTCTTCCTTGTCTTTTATGTACTTATTTATGTGCCTTACATACTCGGTAAATTATTCATACTGACATCCCTTTTGCCTGGGGACGCTGCGTTTCATGCCCGCAGGTCCCGATAGACAGGTCGAGAGTCCTCCAAGTAGGCTATCAGCTCAGCGAAAGATGTTGGTGCGCTCCATTTGCTCCGGAGTTGCTTGTTTGGTCAGTATGATTTAGACGCGTATTGTTTGGTTTGGCGGGACTCTGTCCCGACCTTTATGAAAATTATGTATTCATAGAGGCTTGTAGACAGATGTCATGTACGTAAAAGATTGTATGGCCTTGTCGGCCTATGGTCAGTGTAGGAGTGATTGTTTTGGTCTTATAGGCCCGTATGTCTTATATATAAGTTGGTATCACATGTTGTATTCTACTTATCTCACGACAGCCTTCCGGCTCAGTTATATGTGATAGTATGACATGAATAGATACATTATGTTGGTACTCGGTTGAGTAAGGTACCGGGTGCCCATCGCGGCCCGTCGGTTTGGATCGTGACATGATCATTCATGGAGACGGAAGTAATCCCATCTACACCAATCAAACTATTCCGGTTGTCGAGAATAGAAGGAAATTGGGTATGAACCCGGTAAAGGTCTCGGTAAGAATATCCAGGATATCACTAAGCCAATACAACAAAAATGTCACAGTACCACCTTTGGACTTGGGTATCAGTACACCTGGCAGGAGTACGATGATTGGTCGATGCCATGACGTGGCCCCTATTACCCTCTTGAACAGCCAATACCGCATCTGCATCAGACATTTCAACAGACTGACGTGATATGGGGATCTGAAGAAGATGAGGCCTTAGCTGGCCTAAGGGTCTGTTTCTGGATGAGGAATACATGGACTGCAATGCAGTAGTTGAGGAGGAGGAGGAAGAAGACCTCACCATTCAGACCATGGAGAAGGGAGCTGTTCTCAAGAATTGGACTGCTGCACCATCCCGGGCCCGTCGAGTTCCTGGGTAGCCTGGCAATTAGCATGATCTGTTTTTAAAAGCCATTATAAGCATTTAAGATATTTTCAGTATTTTGTTTTAAGACGCATTTTGTTTTGAAATAATTGCTCGAGTCATCGAGCCGTACTTGTTTTGATGTTTTCGAGATTTAATTAATGCAATGTTATTTTAGTATTTGTTATTATCTTTTACATTTTCCTCTACAGCATTATTATTACTTATCCCGATGAACCAACGACTATGACATGTAATGAGACAACGCAACATAAGGATACTGATTCAGAAGAAGTAGAAGAAGAAGATATAATCCCTTAGGAAATTGTCAGAGAAGTTGAGAATTTTGAGAATAAGCCTAAGTCTAACCTGGACGAAACTGAGATAGTCAACTTGGGAGATTCTGAAACAGTCAAAGAAACCCGCATAAGTATCCATTTGTCACCATCAGAAAAAGAAGAATACACCCGTTTCCTAAAGGAGTATGAGAACATTTCTGCATGGTCTTATGATGATATGACTGGTTTGAGCACGTCTATAGTGGCTCATAAACTACCTACCCGTCCGATGTGTCCGCCTGTAAAACAAAAACTCAGAAAGTTCAAACCCGATATGGGTCTGAAAATCAAAGAAGAAGTCACCAAGCAGATCAAAGCCAAAGTTCTCAGAGTGGTCGAATATCCTACTTGGTTGGCCAACATCGTGCCAGTTCCAAAGAAGGATGGGAAGGTTAGAGTATGTGTCGACTATCGAGATTTAAACAAAGCGAGTCCCAAAGATGATTTCTCGTTACCCAATATACACATACTGATTGACAACTGTGCCACGCATGAACTCCAATCCTTTGTGGATTGCTTCGCGGGGTACCATCAGATCTGGATGGATGAGGAAGATGCCGAGAAAACAGCATTTATCACTCTGTGGGGGATGTATTGTTACAAATAATGCCGTTTTGCCTGAAGAATGCTGGGGCCACTTATATGATAGCCATGACGACCATTTTCCATGACATGATTCCCAAAGAAATAGAGTTATAAATGGATGACGTCATCATCAAATCCAGAAGAAGCGCAGATCATATAGCATATTTAAGTAAATTCTTTAATCTTCTTCGAAGGTACAATCTGAAATTGAATCCTGCAAAGTGTGCCTTCGGAGTCCCTGCTAGAAAATTGCTAGGTTTCATCGTCAGTCGCTGGGGGATTGAATTGGACCCTTCAAAGGTCAAAGCCATACAAGATTTCCTACCTCCAAAGAGTAAGAAAGATGTGATGAGCTTCTTGAGGTATCTCAATTACATCAGTCGATTCATAGCATAGTTGACCGTGATCTGTGAGCCAATTTCCAAAATGCTGAAGAAAGATGCTGCAAAAAGATGGACCAAAGAATGTCAGAAAGCCTTTGACAGAATCAAGGAATACCTATCCACACCACCAGTCTTGGCCCCACCGGAACCTGGTAGGCCTTTGCTACTCTATTTTTCCGTACTAGATGGAGCTTTCGATTGTGTTTTGGGACAACATGACGAGACGGGAAGAAAAGAACATGCCATATATTACTTGAGTAAGAAGTTCACACCTTATGAAGCACGGTATTCTTTGCTGGAATGTACCTGCTGCACCTTGACGTGGATAGCTGAAAAATTGAGGCACTACTTCTGTGCCTACACTACGTACCTCATATCGAGGATGGATCCCCTGAAATACATCTTCCAGAAACCAATGCCTACAGGGAAACTAGCCAAATGCCAGATATTGTTGAGTGAGTTTGATATCGTCTATGTGACTCAGAAGGCGATAAAGGGACAGACTTTAGCAGATCACCTTGAAGAAAATCCTGTGGGAGGAGAATACGAACCATTGAAAATGTATTTTCCAGATGAAGAAGTGTCGTTTGTAGAAGAAGATATTACCGAAGCCTACGACGGTTGGAGAATGTTTTTCGATGGAGCTGCAAATTTCAAAGGAGTGGTATTGGAGCAGTTTTGGTGTCAGAGACAGGTCAACATTATCCAGTATCCGTGAATCTCGGGTTTCCATGTACCAACAATATGGCGGAATATGAGGCTTGTATCACGGGGCTCAATTTGGCCATCGACATGAATATACAAGAGTTGTTGGTAATTGGTGATTCAGATCTTCTGGTACATCAGGTTCAAGGAGAATGGGCTACAAAGAATGCTAAGATACTACCATATATATATATCATGTGCAAGAGTTGATGAAGAGGTTCACGAAGATAGAATTCAAACATGTTTCGAGAATCCAGAACGAGTTCGTAGATGCACTGGCTACTTTGTCTTCCATGATACATCATCCGGATAAGAATTTCATCGATCCCATTCCGGTAAGGAACCATAGTCAGCCAGCTTATTGTGCTCATATTGAACAAGAAACAGATGGGAATCCATGGTACCATGATATCAAGGAATACTTTTCAAAAGGAGAATACCCGGAGCACTCAAATCATACTCAGAAACGCACGCTCCGGAGATTGTCCAATCATTTCTTCCAAAATGGAGGAATTCTGTACAGAAGGACTCCAGACCTAGGATTATTACGGTGTGTTGACACCAAAAAAGCTTCCAGATTGCTCGAGGAAATACACGCAGGGACCTGCGGGCTGCATATGAATGGTTTCGTTCTAGACAAGAAGATATTAAGAGCATGATACTTTTGGATGACTATGGAAACAGACTACATCAGGTATGTTCAGAAGTGCCACCAGTGTCAGGTACATGCAGATATGATACGGGTACCACCGAATGAACTCAATGCAACAAGTGCACTTTGGCTTTTCAGCGCTTGGGGAATGGATTTCATCGGTCCAATCGAGCCCGCCACTTCAAATGGGCACAGGTTCATTTTAGTGGCCGTAGACTACTTCATAAAATGGGTTGAGGCTGCATCTTACAAGGCTGTAACTAAGAAAGTTGTCGCAGATTATGTCAGGGATCGTATTGTTTGCCGTTTCGGGGTGCCAGAATCCATCATTACCGACAATGCCGCCAACCTCAATAGCGACTTAATGAAAGCTATGTGTGAAACCTTCAAGATCAGGAATAAGAATTCCACAGCATACAAACCGCAAATGAATGGAGCCGTAGAAGCCGCCAACATAAACGTCAAGAAAATTCTGAGGAAAATGGTAGACAACAACAACCAATGGCATGAGAAATTACCATTTGCCTTATTGGGTTATCGTAACACAGTTCGCACATCAACCGGAGCAACCCCCTACATGTTGGTTTACGTTACTGAAGTTGTCATTCCCGCCGAGGTCGAGATTCCTTGTTTGAGAATTATACAGGAAGCAGAACTTAGTGATGCAGAATGGATAAGGAGTCGCTATGAACAATTGGCTCTTATCGATGGAAAAAGAATGAATGTTGTATGTCATGGTCAACTTTATCAGAACAGAATGTCTAGAGCTTTCAACAAAAGGGTCAAACCTAGACAATTCACACCAGGGCAGCTGGTGTTGAAATGAATCTTCCCCCATCAAGATGAAGCCAAAGGAAAGTTTTCACCCAATTGGCAAGGGCCCTACATGGTTCACAGGGTACTAACAGGAGGAGCACTTATACTCACAGAAATGGACGGAGAAGTTTGTTCAAAGCCTATCAATTCGGACGCAGTCAAGAGATACTATATTTAAATTGTTTATATTTCTTCATCTGATGTAACTGAACTACGCTTAACCTGATTCTTGTTTAAGAGGGGATACGTAGTCAGCCCTGTGGGTTCAGTCACATCTCAATAAAATTTTTATTTTTCCCAACAACCAGAAACTGGGGCAGAATTTTGAGGAGGACCCTCAAAATTTCGGAGCAAATCCAGTCAAAGTCGTCATATGCAAGATAGTCAGAGAATAGGTTGAGTAACTAGGGCAGAATTTTGAGGAGGACCCTCAAAATTCCGAAGCAAACCCAGTAAACTTTGTCACATGCAGAACGATAGAAGAATCACTTACTAAACTGGGGCAGAATTTTGAGGAGGACCCTTAAAATTTTAATGCAAATAAGTTGCAATGTCTCCAAAAGTGTCGCAGTCATTAGTTCATCTAATTTACTTGATATTACATACCTATATGGTTTAAAATAACTATGTTTATCAAATGCATGCATACTTTTCGAAAACTTTATTTCTATGGCAGCTAGATGTTACCCAGGTTAACTCAAACAGGATCCCCAGAGCAAAGCAAAACAGAGCAAGCAGGCGAAGACACGAACCAACCTTCCCCGCAAAACTCATAATTTTTCTTTGGATGCAGGCACAATGAACATGACAGGAGCATTCGCAAATATACACATACCAAAATCACTATCTTCATAATGGCAAGGTTGCCAAATGCAAATATATCTCCAGCTAAGAAATATTCTGCTCCTACTTGCTATTTGTCCATTGCATGAGACTAAGCATTGTCTCGTATCTTGCATAAGGCTAAGCCCTGCCTTCTCATTTGCATAAAGTTAAGCATTGCCTTCCACTTGCATCAGACTAAGCATTGTCTCAAATCTCGCACGAGGCTAAGCCCTGCCTCTTCATTGCATAAGGCTAAGCACTGCCTTCTGTTGCATGAGACTAAGCCCCGTCTCCCTTTCTTGCATGAGACTAAGCACTGTGTCCCTTTTTTGCATGAGGCTAAGCCTTGCCTCCCTATTTGCATAAGGCTAAGCACTGCCTTCCATTGCATGAGACTAAGCCATGTCTCCCTTTCTTGCATGAGACTAAGCATTGTCTCCCTTTCTTGCATGAGTCTAAGCCCTGCCTCCCTATTTGCCTAAGGCTAAGCACTGGCTTCCCTTGCATGAGACTAAGCACTATCTCAAATCTTGCACGAGGCTAAGCCCTGCCTCTTCATTGCATAAGGCTAAGCACTGCCTTCCATTGCATGAGACTAAACCCTGTCTCCTTTTCTTGCATGAGACTAAGCCCTGTCTTATTTTCTTGCATGAGACCAAGCATTGTCTCCCTTTCTTGCATGAGACTAAGCCCTGTCTCCCTTCCTTGCATGAGGCTAAGCCCTGCCTCCCTAATTGCATAAGGCTAAGCACTGTCATCCGTTGCATGAGACTAGGGGTGTTCATGGTTCGGTTTGGATCGGTTTTTCCCTAAAAAGAAACCACACCAAGTAAGTCGTTTTTCAAATATTAGAACCAAACCAAACCAATTAAGTCAATTTTTTCTCGATTCGGTTTATGTCGGGTTTTGTCGGTTTTTTCCGGTTATTTTTCGGTTTTTTCTTAAATATAAGACATACACTACCAAACACATATTCCGGAGACCACATTTTCAATGTAACACTATCAAATCAATTTCCCTTTGAGAAATCTATTATTTACTAAGATATATTGATGATAATTGAATCAAATAGTGATGAATAATTTAAGGCCTCAATTAAAAATATATTATTTTTAACACGAAACGGATTCCTACACTTAACAAAAGAAAATTACCAATCAAACTAGAATGTAAAGGTAAAGAACTATAATAAAAGTGCAAGCTATAACATTTAGCATTAAATTTTTGAAACTTTATAAAAAAATATACATATATATAGGTGTAATAATAAATTTGAAATAGCTACTCCCATAGTCGGTTTGGTTCGGTTTTTTTCGGTTTTTTCTGATTAAAACCAAAGCCAAACTAAATTTGATCGGTTTTTAAAATTCTAAACCAAAACCAAACCAAACCAAAAAAATATCGGTTTTTTTGGTCAGTTTGGTTTAGTTTTCGGTTTGGTTCGGTTTTTCGGGTTTTTATGAACATCCCTACATGAGACTAAGCATTGTATCCCTTTCTTGTATGAGGCTAAGCCTTGCCTCCCTATTTGCATAAGGCTAAGCACTGCCTTCCATTGCATGAGACTAAGCATTGTCTCCCTTTCTTGCATAAGGCTAAGCCTTGCCTCCCTATTTGCATAAGGCTAAGCACTGCCTTCTGTTGCATGAGACTAAGCATTGTATCCCTTTCTTGTATGAGGCTAAGCCTTGCCTTCCTATTTGCATAAGGCTAAGCACTGCCTTTACTTGTATAATGACTGAATGTTACACTATCTGAAACCTAGCACTATTTTGCCTTTTCTGGGGCTAAGCTCCGTCCCGATCCTATGTAAGACTAAGCTCTGTCTTGTTTTTTCTTATATGATCCATCATCATGTCTCTATCCCAAGGCGCCATAGTCCGAAGGCATCATCCCCATAGCTTGAAGACACCATGTCATGGCCTGAGGATCTCTCAATACTGCACGTCAGTATTCAAAGGCGTCATGGTTCAGAGGAACCGTTCTCATGGCCCGAGAACATCATTTCATGGCCTGTGAATTCCTTATCTCACGATTCATGGCCCAGGACGTCATGGTCTAAGGACACCATCCTCACCGTCCGAAGACAAATCTTCATGGTCGAAAGGGAATTTGTATCATGTTTAAATTGTCGCAATAACCCATATATATTTGCGTGCATCATGTTTTAAGTTTTTCTGGTAACTCAGGAGGTAACCGTTCTTCGAACAGGAGCAACCTTCGCTCCGGTTTCCGCTCATACCATTCACACCCTGCCATTATTTCAAACGTAACCGACTCCTATCAATTACTCGCTTTTACCCTATGACTGTTCAGATATCTGCCCTGTGATACATCCATCTCAAATTCATATTCGTGACTTCGCGTAAATTCATAAGATACTATCCTACTCAAAAGAACCCTGCTGAAATACACGACCGTCCCTATAACAATTCCATCGGTTTCGTTCACCGTTGGATCCAGAACTACACATGGCCGGATTCCTGTAAAACCAGGGATATGCAGGTAGCTCAGAGACCAGGGTTCGGCCTATATTTTTTCAGAACACCCCATTGGGTCAACACCGGTCATCATTTCTTTTCCCGACAACTCTTTCATCCTTCCCGGGTAAAGAGGGATAGCTGTTTATACCCAATTTTTCCCTCATATTTTTTAAATATACACATATACTTTGAAATAGTGCACATGCTTTGTCACTGGATTTACAAGCATGCATTTTGCATAACTTTTCTATAATTTTTAAAGGCTTTAAATCAATTGATTCTTGCATTTTATTATATAAATGTTCAATAATTATCATTCACATTATTTTTATGATGATTTAATCATCTAAAATTTATCATTTATACCCACATAATGTTTAAATATTTTTCAGTGTATCGTTATAATTACATTTGCATTTTGAGGGCTAAATTGCACATCTTGCAAAAATAGCCCATATGCATATATAATTACATTATTTATACAGAAAATAACTTTTTATATTTTTATAGTGTTAAATAATTATTTTTAATCATTTTCGTGCACAAGTAATATTTTTTTTATTTATCAATTATTTTTATAAATTATTTATTTGTTAGATAGTGGGGTATTTAACTAATAGCCTATTTCTAAGCCATTTTTGGACCAACCCCTAGCCCAATTACATAAAATACCTACCCAGACCCTTGGCTCAATCTTTAAGCCCAATCTAAACCCCTCCTTAATTCCTAACCATGTCCAGAACCCGACATAATCCCAGCTGTTGATCAAAAATGATCAACGGCTCACAATATTCCCCCCACTTCTCCTTATATTCCCACCCCTATAGACAATTTTGGTCAGCCAGCCGCCTCTATACTCTCTCGAACATTCTCCTTTCCTCTGCAAACGCTAGCGCCATCACCCATTTCCCCTTCGATTCCAACTTAGAAATGGAATCAATCATCGATTCCCTTACTACCTCTTTATAGTGTTACATAATTGCTTGCCTAACATGGCAAGCAGATCTCTCTTATTTTATATCAAATCTGGTTCAACTCTTTGCCTCTTTCCATCTGTGTGCGTTCTCGTTTCTTTTATGGTATGAATCTTTGAGATTCTCCGCGATTCTTTGCTCACCCTAAAACTAGGGTTCAGATCTTCCTAAGATCTAATATTGGTTCACGATTCTTGAATTATTTTTTCTTTAGAATTTCCGTATATATGTCCTGGTACATTTTATTATGATTTTTTCTTCGATATTTCTGACTAATTTTTACTTACCCTAAAATTAGGGTTTTTGATTCTTTGAAATCGAAGAAAATCTAGTTCGATCCTTAATTATTCCCGTCTATATGTCTCTATGCATCTTTATTATAACTTTTGCCATTAATTTTTGACTACTTTTTACTTACCCTAAATTTGGGGTTTTGATTCTTCGAAATCAAACCAAATCTTCGATTCTTTAGTTACTTTGTTAAAATCTCTGTCTATCTGCATCTCCTTATTTGTTATTTTTTGCTGAACTTATATGTTTACCTAAATTAGGGTTTCAACTTTTTCCTTATTATCTGTTACGCGCTTTCCTTTCTAGTACTTAAACATATTTGTGTGTTCTAATTCAGTGCTATATAAACCCCTCCCCGTTCCTCTTTAGAACGGAACTGAATCGCAATAATCACTAAAATCTGGGGCTTTGTTCTGTGTTTCTTTCATTATCTTGTTCTATGCTCTGGTTCTTGGCTGGCTGAAAGCCAAGGCCAGAAATTCTGGGTTCTTGCTGTTGTTCTTTCTTGTTTTCATTTAACTGGTGAGTTACTGAACCCTGGTAATTTCATTCTTATGTAGTTATGATCTGCATGTGTTCTCATCTCGGAAGTTCATGGCCTTATATGTTTCTGGTTTATTCTTATATGTGACTTACTTAACTTTGCACTCGTTTTAAAGTCTCTTTAGTATTTTAAGTTTCACCTCATGTTGCTAGTTCTGAGATTGTTCACACCTACTTCGATAATCTACATACTCTTAAGTTTGTTTAGCTAATGCATTTCTGGATTGCTCTCGTATGCAACTTTGTTAGTTTCACTTGCATTTGAATATTTGGAGTTCATAATAGTCTACTGGTCAATACTCCAATGTCTACATTCACTAATCAACCTAAGTCTGTTTTTCCTACTCCACTTTGAGTTCTTGCAAATGGCTGATTCATATTCTTAACAATTTGTGACTTGCTTCCCTGTTAACTTGTCTTTCAGCATGTATTTGGCTCATTTGATTCCATATTCCTTCAGTAATTATTTGACTCTAGGGTGGTTATCAAATTTATGTTTTTATAACATGTCTAAATGTTGTTTTGTTTCCTGAGTGAGTTAGCATGACTTTCTTTTGATACTGGGGGTATACATAGCATAAATTCGAACTTTAGGCTTTAACTTGTTTGGTATTATGCACCTATGTGACTGTGTAAATCCTACAAACTGGTTTCTCCCTAACTCTTTTAATGTGATCCTGCCTATGTATTGTTTGGCTAAGTGATCGACTTGTTGACCGTGTGATCAACTGTCCTATGCTTTCTTTAGCTTTGCTATGTCTGCTTTACTGAAACTAAGTACCTCTTATCAAATTCTGTCCCTTAACCATTGCCCACTCACTTTCACTTGTTACCTATGTTATTCTGAATCCTCATTCTAGCCTGCTGAAAGCCAAGGCTATTTAGGATCTGTCCTTGACCTTTCTAGTGTGAGCATTGCTCGGGGTCTATGTGAGACCCTTGTGATTCTGACACACTACGATTTGGGTCTCTAGTCTTCCTTGAACTGTTCTGATCATTCTTCTCTAGTGTAAGCACTGCCCTGGGTCCTTGAAGCCCTTGGGAACTCTAACACACTAGAGATTTGGGTTCTGAGATATGGGTGAATCACTCACCACTGGTCATGTTGTACATATGAACAAGGGCTTTGGAGATGCTGTGAGTTGAAGGCCTGGCCTGCCCAGGTGTATTTGGGCCTGCTGCAGGCTTCCTATAGTTTATATACTTCGTAATTCATTCATTCGATTGTGGTCTGTAATAATCATTTGTAATAACAATTGGGGCACTAGTGAATTGGGAAAACTGGGTTTATTTTCAACGTTTGCATGAGAATGGGTAGAAATCCTGCCTATAGGTGTTTACTTTGCTCATTCCGCTATTGTGTTAGATAACCTGCATATAGGGGTTTATTTATTAAAGCACATTCTACTATTGTATGTTAGATAACCTACCTATAGGGGTTTACTTTGGCTCAAATACGAATATCCTGCCTACTTTGCTTTACATGATTAGACACCATGCCTATAGAAAATAAAATAACCAAAATTCAACTTGCATTGCAGCATATACAAATCTTCCTCTTTAGAAATCATGCCTATAGGGTTCTTAACTGATTGATATGCTAGTGTCATACTTGTCCATTTAGTATGCATGCCTATAGGAACTAAAACCAGTTTTAATCACCAAGGGTAGCATGGATGGCAATTGGGGCATGGCGGGGCAGGGAAAAATTTAAATGGGGCGGGACAGGGCAGGGCAGGGTAAAATGTTATTTTTAAAAACATTAATAGGTTGGGGCAGGGCAGGGCAAGGTCCGAATTAATAGATGGATCGGGTAAAATAGAAGTGACCCGCGTGTTTTTTTATTTTTTCCAATCCCTCTTTGAATCCATTTGACATTTCACATTTCAAGCCCTCTTCTAAAGGACAAACCAAAAAGTCAGAAACCCTTCCCTTCAGTTCTTCTAATCTTCCAGGAAAAATTTGATCTCCGACAACAATAAGTTTCAAGGTGACGCTCTCTTACTTTCAGCTTCTCTTTCCGTTGTAACAACTTCTATTTCTCTCTTGATTTTTAGTTTTTTTGCTATGTTTCCTGATATCTCAAAAAAAATGCCGACTTTACTATTTTTTCTTGTTTTACAGTAAAATAATTTATCGATATCGTAAATTGGTTATGTCTTGAAAGCATATTGAGTTGTTGGATGTTCCTGTTGTTGCATTTCTTGCCACATACGTGGTGTTTGATATTTTGCTGAGTAGAGTGATGTTTTGAAGTAAGGGACAAATTTTTCATTTTGTTGGATGCCCCCGAAGGGAAATGACGGACCAACTCAAATGTTCAAAGTTACAATAGAATATTAGAATGTTTTGCTGAAAAAACCAAAAAATTCTGCTTTTGCAATAGTTAATCTATGGCGCTCAGAGTATGAATGTTGCTTTTGCAATAGTTAATACAGTCTCCTAAGTTTCTTTCATGCTTACTGCTGTCAGTTCCCTTCTAATCTTTAAAAAACCTTAGCTTCAGTCTTCAGATCTCTCACTTGTCTACTGAGGACTGAGGGGAGCTCCTCTGATTTCTTGGTAATGAACGAAAGTCTTGATCATTGTATAATTTTATTATTTTTGTACTTTGCTACAATGGTTTTGGTTTTCTGTGTAGTAGTGATTCAAACTTAATTCTTTTTATTTGATAGTGTTTTCATCTTTTTTGTGTACCCTTTTGTTTTCTTTAAGTCTGTGGATCAATGGGTATGAATTTCTTTTGAATATTCCGAGATCTGTATTTGTGGTTTCTTGTTTCAGAGAATTCAGTTCATTATTAAAGTATGTTAATTGCTTGATGCACTTTCTGCTTTAGGTAATCATGGCATCTCAAAATGAAGAGAATCTACCAGCTTCGTCTTCTAATGCTATTTCCTTAGACGATGAGAGTCAAAGGCCTTTACAATCTGATGAAGCTGTTGAAATGGGAAAAAGGAGATATTCCCGAGCATGAAATCATTTCGAGCCGGTGAAGTTTAATGGTGTTCCATATGGTGTTTGTAAGTATAGCAATCGCCGATATAAAAATGCTAGAAATTGTGGTACAAAATCTATGTAAGATCACATGCCCAAGTGTCCTAAAAGGCCAAGGGATGTACAGAATGAGGGTGATACTGGGGGTGGTTATTTTGATCAAGATGTTTCACGTAAACAACTTGCACATGGTATTATATTACACGAGTATCCACTCTCTATAGTTGATCATATGGGATTTAGGAACTTTGTTGTGAGTCTACAGCTTATGTTTAAGATGGTTTCCAGAAATACAATCAAGAATGGCATAATGAAAATTTTTGACAATTTTAAATCGTAAACTTCTAAGTTGTTGGAGAAAGTCACGAGTAAATTGCAATAACAACCGATATGTGGACTTCCAATAGTAACAAAAAAGGGTTCATGGCTATTACTGGTCATTTCATTGATGATTCATGGAGGCTTCAAAGTCATATTCTGAGATTTGCTTATGTCCCTGCTCCACATGATAAAGATGACTTGTGTGGTGCTTTGGTTAATTGTTTGTTTGATTGGAATCTTGAACGAAAAATATCAACTATCACAGTTGATAATTCTAGCACAAACAATGCTATGATTAGAACTTTATTGGATGAGAAACTTAATAAAAAAGATTTGTTGTTGGCTGGTCCAGTATTTCATGTGCGTTGTGCTGCACATATTTTAAATTTGATTGTGCAAGAAGGGTTAAAGGTGATAGGAGATAGTATTAGCAAAGTGCGTGATAGTGTCTTGTAATCAGCTGGCAGAATTGAGAGGTTTGAAGAAGCCGCACGTTTGGTTCACTGTTCTTGTAATAAGAAGTTGGAGTATGATTGTCTTACTCGGTGGAACTGAACATATTTAATGTTGAGAACAACTATAGAATACAAAGAGGTTTTTAACAAGTTGAGTCTAACAGACACAAATTATATGTCGTATCCAACTGAAGAGCAATGGAGTAATGCAGAAGATGTTTCTGATAAGCTCAAACTTTTTTATCATATCACTGAATAGTTTTCAGGAACTCAATATCCAACTTCTAGTCAATACTTTACAAAAGTTTGTGAAATTAAGCTAGAATTGGAAGCTTGGCTGAATGAGTTTAATCCTGTTACTAGCACTATGGCATCTGCGATGTTGTTGAAATTTAAAAAATATTGGGATGATGTGCATATTTTGATGGGAGTAGCTGCAATCTTTGATCCACTGTACGAGATGAGGTTGGTAGAGTTCTTTCTTCCACTAATTTATGGTGAAGAAGCTTCAACTAAAATTCAAGAAGTTCGATCAAATTGTTATGATCTCTTTCAAGATTATAAGAGTAAATTATCTGCTCCACATGATTCATTAGCATCTAGTTCTAGTGAAGTCACTAGTTTTACTCAGGGTGATCGGCTTTCGAGCTTTGATAGATTTGTAGCTTCAACTGGAGCTACCGTGGAGAAAAGATCAGAGTTGGATATGTACTTAGAAGAAGACCTACTACCTCGAACCCCTTCATTTGACAATTTGAGTTGGTGGAAGACAAATGGATTGAAATTTCCTACATTGCAAAAAATGGCTCGTGATCTCTTAGCCATTCCCGTGTCTACTGTTACTTCAGAATCGGCATTTAGCACTAGTGGGAGGTTGACTAGCCCGCATTGGAGTAGACTCCACCCCACTACTTTGGAAGCTTTAATGTGTGCTCGCACATGGTTATGGAATGAATTAAATGGTAGGTAATTTTCTCATTATTGTCTTAATAGGTATTCAATTATTTAATACTATATTGATACATTGAATTATGCATTTTTCCTTTTAAGTTTGACTTCAACAGTTGATCAAGTTTCATGTCCAACATTGCTTGATGAAGAAGACGAGTCGGATTCAAGTGGTTTATCGCAACTATGAGATCCTTGACATGCTTACATCCCTTTTGTTCCTCTCAAATTTGGATTGCCACATAGCTACTGTGTAATATTTACTGTTTTTGTGGTGTAATTAGTGGTGTCGAGCTTGTATTGTGGTTGAAATTTTATGACTGATACAGTGCTCGTGCTAGGTTCCAGAAATCTTACCGTTAAAATTCCTATTTCAATTTATAGTATCTGTTTTTATTGTTGTTGGTACTGTTTTAATTCAAGTATGGTTTTGGCCTTGCTTGGCCTTTGTTATTAAAAACCACTAAATTGAACAAGATATATTCAAAACCAGAAGGCTCGGCTTTGCAAGACATCTAGTTTTAGTTTCTGTAGCATGGGATTTCCTAATTGATAGCATGAAATTTGACAGATACAGATAGTTTCAGGTCCTTGTTTGGACTAAAAATAATTTTCTGAAATATTTGCTAAATAACACAATATCCAATAAGAAATAAATAGCATTCCAATCCCAGAAATAATGCCAGTGTCCTCTACAATGTATCCCAGAACCATTAAACAACTTGAAAAGAGAGTTTGACATACAATCTTGAAAAGAGAAGTTATGTTGCATATATATGTGTTGCTTTAGACTTTTGATTTTCATTGATTTTTTGCATCTTTTCTTGTTTGGTTGGAGTATAGAACCATTAAACACCTTTTTTAGAGATGAAAAGAAGCTGTAATACTTCAATCGCAGCCATTTGTTTCTGTAGCAGCTTTGTTTTGTGTAGCAGTTTGACGAAGGCAACATAGGTTATCAGTTGCAACCTGCTGTGTATACTTATTCTAAGATGATTAAATGTAGTTATAGCTGTTATTAAAAGTAATAGTTTTATAGTTACATCTACACGAAAAGATGTGTATGAAAAACGACAACAAATTCTGTTCAACTGCCCTAATATTGTAGTGCAATATTCTTTTTTATAAAGTAAGGAGGCTCTCATTTAAAAAAGATGACTCATTGCATTAACGTTTAGCTACAAATAGGCCACATTGCATTACTAAATTAATAAAAAAAGGTTAAAAAATATAAAAAAGTAGTAGGGGCAGGGCGGGGCAGGGCAGGGCGGGCGGGCGGGGCAAAATTTGAAAAAATGCTAAATAGGGCAGGGCGGGTCAAAATATTAGCATGTCAAGGTTTGCCCCGCCCCGCCCTGCCCTGCCCCGCCCCAATTTTACACCCCTAAAGGGTAGGAATCATGTCTATAGGATGATCACCATCTGTGTTAAGCACTAAAATTAAGCTTCAAAACACTGCCTCATTAGACGCCATTAGAAAGCATGCCTATAGGAACGACTGAGTAATTCTGAGTATCTCACGTTGCTTGTCACTGCCTAACACTGCATAAATCACCTAGATATCATTCATATTTCTTTAATCGCTTACAACCTATAATCATTAGGCAACTACGTAGTCACTTAGAAATCGTATTAAAAATGGCTTTGCACATGAAACTGTTTGCGCGTTCAAAATCAAGAATAAAATAGAAATCGTGTTTATAGGATCCAAATTCTGAAACTCTCAAATGCCTAATCTGTTTGGGTGCATTTGTTGTCTAAGTGTGGAGGCTAACTTGATCCCTTGACTGCTTTTATGTGAAGTCCAACTTATTTTGTATGTCGCCTAGTTTTCTCATTTTGAGCAACCTAAGTTAGGTCTAGAACTATCCAAAATAGAGGTCCAAACGCCTCCTGGACCATAGGCAGGGACGAGTAGTGCACGCATAGGGTACGAGTTATAATTGAACTAGTACGCTTTAGGTAACAACTTAAAGATAGTAATCGGGTAGCAAGAGATGATAGTCTGTGCCTGCTGAATAATATGAGTAATACCCCATCTTGAGGGAGTTTCGAAGTATTATTTATATTGCACGGGGTGATCCTTTAGGCTAAAAAATTTAGGACCCCCCACCTTGTCTTTCATCAATTATTTGTGTTTAATAATGAACTCCCCAGATCCCTTTGTTTCCTTATCTTTGATCACATAGACTAATTCATATAATTGAGTTCGGCCGGGACCAATAGTTGTGGACCTCGAAGAGTGCCTAATACCTTCTCTTCGAGGTAATTTCGAGCCCTTACCCGATCTTTGGTGACGCAAACTGGTTAAACAGAGTTATCTGCAAATAGGTGCCCTAACGCACCTTAATCCGTTAGGTGGCAACTCTCTCTTTTAAAACCCTTCCTTAAAAAAGTTGTCAATGTCGAAACCCGATTTTGCGAGAAAAAGGGACACGACAGTGGGTTGCTCGGTTGTTGATACATTGGGGGCCTTTGAAAACCCAACCCCGGTTGCCTTGATTGTTACCCTAATCACCTTGGTTGTTTCCTCCCCATTTTCCTTGGTTATTTCCACTCTAATTTCCTTGACTGTTGATGTTATGCCAATTACATTTATTGTTAGAACTCCAATTGCCATGAATGTTTTGTGGTCGCCATTGTTGTTGGTTTGGGCCTTGAAAGTTGTTTCTTTGCCCTTGAAAATTGTTCACATATTGCACTTAATCCTCTTGCTCATTACAAAAATCATATTGATCAAAACCACCATCATCTTGCACATAGTTCTCCACTCGAGTTTGCACTTATGGACCCTTAGTCCTCCTCTTATTCACCAAAACACTCACTCCTTCCATAGCAAGAACTTGCTTAGGGGCTTGCACTTGATTAATTTGGACATTTGATAGTTGAGTCATGGTAGTGGTCAATTCGGCAATGTCTTGGACATGGTCTTGCAATTCTTTGTGGAGGTGGATCATGTTAGGATCACTTTGTGGAACATTGGCCCGGGATTGACAAGTCGACGACGTTTCCGCCATCTCATCTAAGATGTCACATGCCTCCGCATAAGGTGTAGTCATAAAGTTCCCACTGTATAGTTTATTCACTACACATTGGTTGGTTGTGTTAATCCTACGATAAAAGGTTTGTTGTATCATGTTTTCCGTCATATCGTTGTTAGGACATTCCTTAACCATTGTTCTATAGTTCTCCCAAATTTCATGTAGTGGATCCTTCGGATCTTGTTTGAATGCCAAGATTTCATCTCAAAGTGTAGCCATATGCCCCGGAGAGAAAAGTTTAGCAATGAACATGGACGCCAAATCCCAAGTGTGAATTGTATGGTTCGGCAAACGTTCCAACCAATCTAATGTTTTCCCCCGTAGAGAGAAAGGAAAAAGCCTTAGCCTCAACACATCCTCGGAAATATTAATTTGCTTGCACCGCCAATATGTATCCACAAAGCCATTCAAATGTTTGTAAGCATTTTGAGTTGGTGCACCGGTAATGAAACCCCATTGCTCAAGTAATATCAGCATCACGTTTGTGATTTGAAAGTTGCCCGCCCTAATACGGGGAGGGACTATTGCACTAGCATATCCTCCGTTGGGCAATATCTGGTGTTGAGACACTCGTGGTGGAGGTGAGGATGGAACATGCGCGTTGTCATGTGGTACCCGACCTCTGCGATTGGCTTATGGCTCTTAAGGTACCTCATCTGCTTGTTCGTCCTTTCCATCTAAGTCTCCCAAAGATAAATTTTCGAGCTTATTGTTTGCCATTTTTGTACCTATATTTTCTTAAACAAATTAGTAAAACGGAAGGGAAAGAAGATATTCCAAAAAAACATAAATATATAGGTAACGCCGTTTTAACTCCTCGGCAACGGCACCAAAAATTGATCCACTCTCAATCCACACTCAACAATGAGTGAAAAAGATTGTTGGAAGAATAGTACCCAACTATGAGTCGGGGTCAATTTCCTCAGGGAGCTAACAATGAGTATTAGAGTGTATACTTGATGCCTGAAGACGAAATAACTTAAATACACTTCTAATCAAATTGGTTTTTCAAATTACTTCTATAAACTACACTATCAATGTTCAATTAGAGAAATGAAACTAGCAATTGAAAAAAAAAATTTGATTGTTTTTAAATTGGTAAAAAGCCTAGGGACGTAACCTTCGCCTAATGGGTAAATTACGTTGACACTTGTTTTATTGATTTGGGTGTATTATATATCTCAACTCTAAGTTAGCCACTCAATACCTCTCGGTCATAGAGTTATTTAACCCAATTTGGCTTTCTTAATCTAAAATGAGTATCGAGCTAAATAGTTGATATGAGCTCAAGTCGGGTTTTTCCTATCACTAGTTCAAACCCTTTAATTATGATAGTCAAATACTTAACTAGCTCAATTTCTTGTTAGCCAAGTTTTCCTAGACTAGGTCCCTCATTCTCAAGTAAAGACCAAGTCAAAAAGGCATGAATCAATGTTTGCAACCATTAATTCTAAAATTAAAGCATGAACAAGGCTAAATAACAAACATCGAATCATAAACAAACATTAAATTAAATACTCATAAGATTTACATATTAGGGGTGGGTCACAACCCTAGTAAATGTCTAGCTACTCATAGTAGAAATGAAGAAAACAAAGAAGAATTACTAATTAAGACCATAATACAAAATTAAAATGATAAACTATGATGTTTTTATTCCAAAATGGCTACAGCTAAGAAAACTTCAAAACTTGACATAAATGTGATTCCCGACTATTTATAGTGGCTTAAATTTGTTGACAAAAATGCCCCTCGGGAGGTTCTGCGGCCGCACAATTCCATGTACGGTCCGCACACAGCTTGAATCTGTAGAGGGATAGGTTCTGCAGTGTCACAGCCCGAAATCCAACTAGTCGTGATGGCACCTAATCCAACCTGCTATGTAAGACAATTAACAACTATCCAATTCAAATGAAATTTAATAAGGCAAATAAGTAAAAGAAAATATTTGAATCTCATACATTTTCTAAGGACTAGTAGTACAAATCATGAGCTTATAAGATTAGAATTTACAATGCAGGTGTGAAATAAAAATACTCATCTGTCCGAATAACACATAAACAGATTTTCCATAAGTCTAGAGCTACCATGAACAAGAGGCAGCTATAACCGGAACGCAGGTACATCTTCAAATACAGCTCCCCTCGATCACAGCAACGTTAGCAGCCAGCATATGCACGCAACGTGCAGAAGTGTAGTATGAGTACAACCGACCCTATGTAGTCAATAAGTAACAAACCTAACATTAGGTTGAAAGTAGTGACAAGCTGGAACATAGGTCGAAGTCCAGCACCAATAGTCAACAACAGTTCATAACAACATAATGAAAGTAAGAAAAGAAGTAACTCGGATATAAACTACTCAGATCGTTCACAGTTCCAGAAAAATAGACCTGGTTTTCAAGTATATCAGTGAAAACCCAAATCTTTTACTAAAATCGCCAAAAATATGAGTAAGTTTGAAAACTGTGAATTTTCCCAAAAACCTTTCATCACTAAATAAGATGTTTTAATTCCAGATGGCATGAGGAAGATACGTCTCTATGCCTACATGTCAATATGCAGGTGAAATCATGAATGTCGCCAAAACCGGAGTAGTAGAAAGAAATGCATCTATATGCATGTATCTCAAGTACGCATGTCAATGCAGTGTATCTCAGTGATGAACTCATTTACTCACACTCTCAGAGTACCAATCTCACTGTCTCCCACTTTCCACTCATCATGCTCAATCACTCGACACGCTCAGTCACTCAGTACTGTATACGGCCAATCCAGCCCAGCGAAGATCCATCCAAAATATATATATTAACTAACAGTCAATCACTCAGTATTGTATAAGGTCAATCCAACCCGGGGAAAATCCATCCCAAAATATAAATGATTCGGGAGAGATCCATGCCCAGGGAAGATCCATCCCTCAATATAAATCAACTGCACTCAGTGGGGGTGGGTACAGACTCCGGAGGGGCTCCTTCAGCCCAAGCGCTATAATAAGCCAGATCTAGGTGTATACGGTAGAAATCGACGGCTCGATTTTACGAGCATCAAGGCATCTCGAGGGTTATCAGTAATCGACCCCGAGAATTCTCAATGGGCGACTCCGAGATAGTATAAGCGATGACCGGCCCCGAGGAAAGGTGAATTAGCGGTCTCGGCGGATCAAGGTGTAGTTCCCAAGGCGCGTGCATACAGTTGGCCTAGTTTAGTGGGCTAGTCGGAAAAGCTGATCAAGGCATTAAATGGATGTACCAGCCCCATATCTTTGTAATTAATGCATTCGTACTATGTTGGGATTCCCCCTCCTATAAAAAGGGGATCCTTGTCATTTTGTAGAGGTTGGTTGCTCCAGACTAAAATATACAAGAACATTATCTCTACTCTCTAACACATTCTCCTGAGTTCACTACTTCATTTATTGCTTGCATTTATTGTGTTCTATTTATTGTTCATCATTTATTGCCTATTATTGGCCATAAAGATCCGTCATTGATTTTATTATAACTGTTAGTCGTCCATCGATTACCCCCGATAGTTCCTAGCCGAGCTTCAGATTCGACCCCGAGGTCCTCGAATAAGCCAGCTCGAGGCTCCGACTATTAATCATTCGGTTTGGTTATCACTTTGCTCTCAAGCTCCAATCTCGTTTCTAAGTCTTTCACATAGCATCAACTGCTTAACAACTAGCATAAAAATAGATCACGTATTATTAGAACCTCACAAAATCAAATTTATATGTTATTACCATTTTCACGGTAAACAGTTGGGCGCCCACCGTGGGGCTTAAAATAATAGTGATTATTTTCTTGCTAGTTTCACTACACAACGCAAGTTATCTTTCACACTTTTTCTTGCCCAAGATTTTTTATTTCAGGTCAAAATGTTTGATTCAGTAAACAACAATCTTGAGAACCACGGAGAAAATGGTGTGGATGTTGCAGGTGCTGGTGTACCACCACGAAACCCTGAGAACGCGCCAGAGCCAATTCCCGTGGATGCGGTCTTGCGCGACGCCCAACACGTCGATACAAGCTCCCACACTAACAGGAGCGTGCACCAAGGTGACCAACAAGAAGCCTAGAAAACCCCAGCTAGGGAAGAACGGGAGGTTAGCCTTCACGTTATTTTTGAAATGTTGCAGGCACAACAGCTGGCTATTGCTCAGCTGCAAAGTCACCAGAAGACTCCTAGCACGGTAGCACCAGGGACGGCTCCCCCAGCCGAGCAGGTACCAGAGAGATCAAGCAACAACGGGTCGGCAGCCGACCCCGCCATCGTAAAGATGCTCGAGGACCTCACGAGGAGGACCAAATCGGGCGAGAAGAAGATAGATGCCAATGATAAAAAGGTCGAGACCTACAATTCTAGGGTCGACAAGATTCCGGGAGCACCCCAGATCCTGAAAGGTGTGGATTCGAAGAAGTTCAAGAAGTCGTTCCCACAAGAGGCGGCACCGAAACCCATTCCAAAGAAGTTCAGAATGCCCGACCTTCCGAAGTATAACGGAACCTCGGACCCCAACGAGCATGTTACTGCTTACACCTGTGTGGTGAAAGGCGACGACCAGAGAGACGATGAGATCGAGTCCGTCCTGCTGAAGAAGTTTGGGGAAATGCTTTCTAAAGGGGAAATGATGTGGTATCACAACCTGGCCCCAAACTCGATAGATTCTTTTGCCATGCTGGCGGATTCTTTCATTAGGGAACATGCTGGTGCCATCAAAGTAGCAACAAGGAAATCCGACGTCTTCAAGATTAAGCAATGGGAGAATGAGATGCTGCGAGAGTTCGTATCTCGCTTTTAATTGGAACGAATGGAACTACCACCAGTCTCCGACGATTGGGAAGTACAGGCCTTCACTCAAGGTCTGAATGAACGAAGCTCGATGGCCTCGAAGCAGTTGAAACAGAATCTGGTTGAATATCTCGTCGTGACCTGGTCGGACATTCACAATCACCAATCGAAAATCAGGGTCGAGGACGACCAACTAGGGGCCAGTTCGGGCTCAATATACCCAAGTAGGCTTCTAGCAAAGGAACCAAAACCAAACGAAGAAAGGTACCGACCATACATCGAAGACAGGAGAAACGCCCTGAGGCGCAACATACCCCGCAACGATCGAAGGATGGACCGAGGATAGAATCCTCGGGGACTCGTCAACAAAGCCGGATTTGATAGGCACACAGGGCCAATGGAGGCACCTCACTTGTCAGAATACAACTTCAACATCGACGTATCAGACATCGTGTTCACCATCAGTAAAATCAGAGACGCCAGGTGGCCTAGGCCCGTACAATCAGATCCTTCGCAAAGAAATCATAACTTAGTATGTGAATTTCACAACACGCACGGCCATAGGACCGAAGATTGCCGACAACTCCGGGAAGAAGTGGCCCGATTACTCAGCAAAGATCACCTCCGGGAATTCCTCAGCGACCGAGCCAAAAGTCAGTTCCGGGAAAGAGAGTGACCAAAAAGAACGAAGCAAATGAGCCGCAACATGTCATCCATACGATCTTTTGAGGTATTGGCGCTCTGCAGGAACCCTCGGCCAGGAAAGCAAAAACATTCCTCTACCTGGAAAAGCAAACTTGAGGCCCTATCTCGGCTCCGCTATGGTGCACTGGTAACTTCTTTTCTTGTAAACACATTTCGAATCAGACATATGCTTGTGAATCCAGGTAGCTCGGCCAATATTATCAGGTCGAAGGTGACAGAGCAACTCGGACTGCTTAACCAAATTATGCCCGCCTTTCGAAGTCATGAACGGACCCAACTGGGCGAACAAAACAACGAAAGCGAAAACCGCCATACCAGTCAATATGGCCGGCACGGCCCGAAACACTAGTATCTCCACCGTCAAGGGGGCTGAAGGATAAACAAACAGTGAAATAGTGATAGCAAAATACATCTTCTGTTAAGCCCGACTAAACAAAGCAGAAGACCGTACCGTGTCCTCATCACAAGCGACTGAAACATGTCAGGGATCGAAACATTGCCGACACGTTCTACACTAAGGTATGACCGCCTCCCGATCCTTTCAATTTTACTCTACGCTAACCTAAGTGCAGGTATCCAATCAATAGCACTTCTCGAAGGCCTTAGGTTTCAAAAGCATGCGTTGCACTCTTGTCCTTCGCCCTGGTTTTTATCCCAATAAGGGTTTTACCGGCAAGGTTTTTTAACGAGGAAACACCTATATGCTACCTAAGGGGAACTCAACGAGTATTAAAGGCTTCTCTTGCAATCAACCTCGAATACTGGGGAGCATCCCCCTGGAAGATCACCTTCTCGGAGAAGCTAAGATATGCTGAACAGGATCTCGATAGGAAAAACAATGTACCGGGCCAAACGGTCGAACGAACCGTGCCCGCATAGAATAACCGAGCCCTCAACAACAAATACATGTATGCTCAAGCAATCGAAGAATAATTTCAAAAAGCATTTTGCGTTTCAAAGAAGCTCGGTATTTTTGCAAAAACGACTCCTATGTCAAAAACGTCCTGAACCCTCGGGGACTGCCTGAATGAGCTCCGGGTCGGAGCTCCAAACTCATAAGCCCTCAACGAGGCAACATCAAAACCACAAAATGGCTCCAAAGCTAGAAGCGCCCTGAGCACTCGGGAACTGGCGTCAAAATCGCAAAAATCGCACGACCTCCGGGTCGGAACTCCTAACTCATATGCCCTCAATGAGGCGACATCTAGATCACAAAACAGTACCGGAGCCAAAAATGTCCCGAACACTCGGGGACTGGCGTCGAAAACTCAAAGCCACATGACCTCCGGGCTGGAAACTCCGGAATCGTAAGCCCTCAATGAGGCAATACCAAGTTTGCAAATAATGGCTCCCGAGCCGAGAAATCATCGATAACTCGGGGACTGCCGTCAATCGCCATCTCCATCACAATGGCTCCCGAGCGGAGAGATCATCGATAACTCGGGGACTACCTTCAATCGCCATCTCCATCACAATGGCTCCCGAGCCGAGAAATCCTCGATAACTCGGGGACTACCGTCAATCGCCATCTACATCGACTTATTAAAAAATCCGAGGCCATAAGACCCCAAATGGGCAGACTCGGTCTCGTAAGACCTGTATAAGGCAACAACAATATCTGTAAGACCTCAAGCAAGGCATGAACCACACTTGTACCAAGTGACAGTATCCGTAAGACCTCGAGCAAGGCATGAACCATACTTGTACCAAGTATTCAAAACTGTAAGACCTCAAAGGCATGTAAAACTTGTAAGACCTTACTAAAGGCATAGACCCGATCTCAAAGTTAAGGCTATATATCGAACTTGTGAGACCCCTAAAAGGCATACCCTCGTTATAGACGCCGAAACTACTTCTCTCGGGACTAAATGGCTCCGGCCAAGCCCAAATGACTACGGTCACAAGGCTGTACCAGCAAAACTAACGCGACTCGGGGACGCCCAACCGTCTCTACCAAATCACAAGACTTCAATTACTTCAAATCTACTTCGAAAAGAACTAGTTAAGCAGGCTACCCTCGACATAGGCAAAAGAGCTTCGACCATGTCAGCTCCTAAATACCGGCTTCGAGATACTCAGCCTCCGAGCCAAACCTCCCGAGGTGCTCGATCATTGCCATATAATGACTCGTAATCGAGGTTTTTTATAAAATCGTCGATGAGTCAGGCAAACACTTTCAAAAAATCCTTATGGAGGGAAAAATAAAGCCTACGTAAAAGGTCGCATCGACCCAAGGCGTAAGAGCCATTGTCGCCAGCCCACAAAAAAGGTCGCATCGACCCAAGGCGTAAGAGCCATTGTCGCCAGCCCACATAAAAGGTCGTACCTACCCAGCGCGTAAGAGCCTAAGGACCAGCTTTAAATTCAAAAACTTGAGGGTCAATTGAGCTCGAGTCGAAACCCGATTCGGAGACCGAACCCAAAACAGTTAACTAAATCTGCCAAAGAGCAAAAGCGTAAGAGCCATTATCGCCGGCTTATACCAAAGGTCGCATCGACCAAGCGCGTAAGAGCCTACGGGCCAGCCTAATGAGCCCCAGGGCCATACCACGAATCTAAGGGTTCCTCTCAACTCAAAGACCAGTTCATCTGGCTAAAATCAATGCAAAAAGAAATGCAGGAGAAACAAAACCGCGAGGTCTCCTCTTTATACATACATGCAAAAAAATACAAACTCCATTCATACTTTGAAAGTACTATGTACGGAAACAGAAAAGGAAATCTACGTCCCCCTTTGGGACCATGACCTGACGGCCCTATCCTCGCCATCCTCGGCATCGAATAGAAGGAATTTAGCTTCGTATTTTTTCACCTTCGCCTGCTTGATCTCTTCCGAGAGGTCAAAGCCCCTGGCATGAATTTCTTCGAGGGTTTCCCTCCGAGATCTGCACCTCACGTACTCTTGAGTACTGCTCTCATGGTTGAGAGCCTTCCTCATCTAAGCTCGAGCATCAACGGCACCCTTCAAATAGGCCGCCACTTTCTGTTCAGCCTTAGCGCGGCTCATTACAGCCTCAGCCCGGGCATTCACAACCTCGGCCTTCGCCTTCAAAAGCTCGGACTCAAGCCTTGTGATCATATTCGCTCGGACTGAATCGTTTGCACGAGCATTCCAGATTTGCACCTCGACGGCAGAAGCCTTAGCCAAAGCACCCTCCTCGGTCGCAACTTGGGCATCTACCTGAGCCTTCAACTCGTTAAACTCGCGTTTAACCCGTCCAACTTCGCCCCAAAGTCGTTCTAGCTCCACCGTTTTGCTCTCCAACTGAAATATCAAAGTATTGATCTCCGAAAGTGGAAGAGGAAGCATACATCGACACGAAATGCAGGAATACCTGTCTTTTGAGACGCCTTTCAAAATTCCGACTTCGATCTGCCTCGCTCCGGAAGTATACCAGCTCGCCCTCCTTTTTCGCACAAAGGAACCTAAGGGATTTCCCCCTATCCAAAGCTTTCCGCAGCCTGGCTTCACGGCGAAGCAGCTCAGACTTAAGCTTGTCAAAGGCCTGCGAAAGAAAACTCAACTAGAAAGGGAGGGCGCGGAACCAAAAGAAACCTATACCGACTGCCAAAGCTTACCATAAAGCTAAGTCGCTGAGCCTCACCAAAGGTCGAGCATACATCTGACGGCCTAGTTTCCCCCAGAGTGCCTTCGGTATGACAAGAGGAAGGCGCAGGATGACCCTCGTTCCTCGAAGTACCTTCGACGGGAACAGGGAATGTTCTTTCGAGAACAAAAAGCCTCCGAAGCTGGAAGCTCGGCCGACTCATCTCTTTAGAACCTCAAAGGAGGACTTGCCCCAACACGAGCCTCCTCACACATCAAAGACTCCTTGCATTTATGATCAATCCTCGACCTCGAGGCTGGCGATCTCTCCTCCTCCCCAAGGGGACACGACCTCATCTCGGGGAAATCTCCAACACCTGTGGCGGCAGACTTAGTGCACTAAAAAAAAAAGTACCTTTTCTTTAGAAATGAGCCAATGAACACCTACCATGATGCTTTGCTTCCCACTTCCCCTTGGTGAGGTCTCGCCATTTGCGCTTATTGTAAGTCGAGCAAGCCGCCAGCTTACGAGACCATCCCGCCAGGTCAGGAATCTCGTCCGGCAGCCAAGGAATCGCTAAAAAATGAAATGAAAAAACACTTTCACAGAGCCTGCCTCCATTATGGACAAAGCTACAAAAATAAAAGTATATCACTTACGTGTGAGATTCCATTTCTCAAGAAATGGCAGAAGCTCTCAAGGGACAATATCGACTGTCTGTGCTCGAACAAACTGGCTCATCCACCCTCGGTCTTCGTCCTCTTTGTCGTTAGCAGCGGGGAACTGGGTGGATCGACGTCGCAGAGTAATCAAGCCCCGGTAATGCAGAGGCCGATATAACTTAACGAGATGGCTAAGGGTGAATTCGAGCCCGGCCTTATCCGCAAAATACCTTATCATCAGCACTATCTTCCAAATGGATGGATGAGCCTGCGCCAGGGTAACCTGATATCTCCTACAGAATTCAAGCACGACCCTGTCGGGGGGACCCAACGAAAAAGGATATGTATACACGCTCAAAAACCCCTCGACATGAGTCATGATGCTCTTCTCCGGGGAAGGTACCTGCAGTACCACTCCTTCTCCCCATCCGCAGTCCTTCCTAATCATATCGAGGTGTTCCTCCCTTATTGAGGAGATGAACCTCGATGCATGCTCCCGATGCCCTTGAACGTTAGGAGGTCTCTCCAACGTAAAGTCTCTCCTCTAGACAAAGCACCTCGAGGCCCGCTCACGGGGTACCGGTGATATACCGCCGACCGGAAACGGAGCAGAGGCGAAACTTCCCTCTCCTTGATGGGCGGGTATCGATGTAACAACCATGGCAACGGCAAAATAGAAAAGAGAAGGATGAAGATTTGGGCGAAGGCTTTGAGTTGAAACAACGGGAGAACTAGCGCAAAAAACAAAAAAGTTCTATGAGAGGGATGATTACCCAGAATAGCAGAATCTCCAGTAGAGAAATGAGCGAATGCATATACAGAGGCAGGCGACGACTGTTTGCCTATCCAGAAGACCAATTAAGTCTAGCCATGACAGTACCATTTGTTGGGAAATGTACCGGCGGGACCATCCTGGGGGCCCCACTACCAGACCACATGAATGATGCTGTCACGCGGTGTTCGGGAGGTATTTAGACCCGAGGTTCCCTGTTATCATAAGCATCAGCCCCAAAGGAGTTACCGTCTTAATTTCGAAATGGTACCCGATTTCGAGGGCCCCGACTACTCCAAGTATGGGCTCTAAAGAGCCAACATCAAAATTCAGAGGCTAACTCCACACCGATGCTGGAATATAAAGAATGGAAAGACTTGAAGCAGAAAAGATTCTATTGCATTGCCAAAAAATATATTATATTTACAAGGGGCGTCTTTACAAGATTTGCTTCCCTGGGAATGCATACACAAAAGGAAAAAAGAGAGAAGCAAAGGCGACGCATGCCTACTCTTCATCGTCACTACCCTCCGAACCACCTCCGGGACCTTCGTCCAAAGCGACTAAGAGCGCCTTTTCTTCCTCCAACTCTCGGGCCTCCTCGATCTCAGCTGAGAGATCGATGCCTTTAGCACTGGATTCATCTAAGGCTTGCCTCCTCGCCTTTGCACTAGCATGAGCAACAGTCCGAACCAGTTTTTGCTCAGCCTCAACCAATATATTTTGGGCTATTTTATTCGCAGTAGCGGCATCCTTCAGATAAGTAGCAACTTTTTCTTCGACCTCGGACTTGGCCGCAGATAACGCGGCAATCTCTTTTTGAGCATCTTGGAGGAGACCCTGGGTCGATGTCAATTCCGAGGTCACTACCTCGTTTCGCTTCCTCAGCTCGAGGATCTCCACATTCTTTTGCCCGATCTGCGAAGCAAAAGATAAGTTAGTAAATATTGAATTATAAGAATGATGAACGGATTTATGAATAACAAAATACATGTTCAGCAAGATCAGCCTTCTCTCGGAGCACTCCCTCCAAAGTCGCCCAAAGCTCGCTTAATTCCTTCTCCTTTCGGGCAGAGGAGGCCTCCGACTCCTGCAACCCCGAGGTGAGCTTCCCGAGCTCCTTTTCACGACATGAAAACTCTTCTCGGATCCTAGAGAGGGCGTGATCGTACATTTCCTTAGACTATGGCGAAACAGAAGAGTCAGAAAAACGAGGAAAAATGCTTGAGACTAGAAAAGGTATACATAGCTATCACCTACCGCTGGAACCTCTCCGCTACCTCCATGGCGCTGGGAGCGTCGAGATCAAAATCATCGCTGGCATCGTCAATATCATCAAGGAAGTTGCCAAGTGCACCTTGCCCCTTGAGAGGACCCCCCACGTTGGCAGCATTCGGGCCCTGAGCATCCCTTAACTCCCCCGACGAGACCTGAGGGCCCAAATTAAGGCCACCCAGGGCATCGAAGTCACCAAGGGGAAAATCCTGCCCCCGAAAAGCTCCAGGCCCAGACCCTTTGAAACTACCTGCAACAGTCTCCTCGGCGGGGGCTGCGCCACGACCAAACGGGGGCTCGGGGGTCACACCTTCACCCTCTTCGAGGCCCTCCAAGGCACGGGCTCGAGCCGATTTAGCTGTCCCCGACTCAGCGCCCTTTGGCACAGACACTTAGGGGGGCTTCCATGCCCGACTTTCTCCTTCATGCCAAAGGAGCGTCATCTCCATCATCGCCCTTGTCATCGGAGCCCACTCCAGAAGCTGAAGACGAGACCTCGGCTTCGGCTCAAGATCTACTGGACCTGGCTTTTTTTGCCATAGGAGACTCAGCAGCCAAACCTTTCTTCCTCTTCTTGCCTTTGTCAGGCTCCGGAGCATCTTTCTCACCATCAGGAGGCGGTCTCATCTGCACTCCTTCGCTAAGGCCTACGCAAGCATAGTGGTCGAAATTTGTCAGCACAAAAGATATGGGGATGAGATGCAAAAACACAAGAAGGATTCTACCATGATTCTTGGCCACCCACCGCATTTTGGCCAAGTCGGGCCAAGACCGCCCAAGATACAGGAACGAAGCATCCAATTGCTTGATCTATCTCGGCAGATCCTGGACCGCTTCGGGATACCAAGCGGTAGCTGCAAAAACCAAGGGGATATCATTTTTCGGGAGAAAGGTAAGAAGGCCACAAAGAATGATTCGAAGGAAAAATACTTACGTTGTGTATTCCACTTCTCCGGGAATGGCATCTTCCCGGCTGGGATGATGTCCGAGGTCCTCTCTCGGACGGAACTGCTCATCCACCCTCGATCTTTGTCCTCATCAATGGTCGAGAAAAATGACTTCTTGGACCGAGAGTGAAGCCTAATCAAACCGAGGACTATACAATCTTATCAAATGATCGAGGGTAAAAGTCGCACCCTCGACCTCGCTGGAAAAGTGGCGGAGCATGAAGACTATCCTCCAGAAAGATGGATAGATTTGAACAAGCGTCACTTGGTACTTATCGCAGAATTCGAGAATAAACGGATCTATCTCCGGGGAAGAAGGGTTCAAAGAATCGACCGGACCCAAAGCGAACGGGTAAGTATACACATAAAATAAACCCGCTTTGTGATCCATTATGCTTTCGTTAGAGCAGGGGATCTTAACAAGCACTGCCTCCCCCCTTCGGCAGTCTTCCTTCACTTTCCCTATATCGGTCACAACGCTAATATACCGGGACACGTGTTCGCATCGGCCCAGTACAGATGAAGGTCTGTCGACGGAAAAATCCTTCGTCGTGTCGAACTCGATGGGAGTACATTGTTTGATGGTGGGTATCACTTTGGGTTTTCCTTTGGATGCCCGGGCTGAAGAGGAAGCCTCGCCCTTCCTAGGAACCGTCTTGGAAGTTCTAGCCATGACGATGGTAAAGCTTTTCTGAGAAAGTAGGCAAAGGATCGAGAACGGAAGAAAAGGGAATGTGAAGGGGGATGGATTTGGCTTTGCAAATTTGAAGATATTGTGAAAATATGAATTACCAAATGATTGAGGCATTTATAGGAGCCATGTGGGTAGCGGAAAGGTCGAACCAATAGCGGTTCGTGGGTTTCTCGATAGTCGTGTTGATGGCGACCCTTGTGCGGTTTTTTGAGCATGACATTTAATGCTCTGACGGGCTGACATCATAGCGGTGATGCTTACGAAGTAGGAGCTCAAAATCGTTTCCTATCACTTTGTTCTAGGAAACGCAAGGACTATCTGTATACGTTAGAAATCGACAGCTCGATTTTACGAGCATCAAGGCATCTCGAGGGTTATCAGTAATCGACCTCGAGAATTCTCAATGGGCGACTCTGAGATAGTATAAGCGATGACCGGCCCCGAGGCAAGGTGAATTAGTGGTCTCGACGGATTAAGGTGGAGTTCCCAAGGCGCGTACATACCGCTGGCCTAGTCTAGTGGGCTAGTCGGAAAAGCGAATCAAGGCATTAAATGGCTGTACCAGTCCCATATCTTTGTAATTAATGCATTCGTACTATGTTGGGATTCCCCCTCCTATAAAAAGGGGATTCTTGTTATTTTGTAGAGGTTGGTTGCTCCAGACTAAAATATACAAGAACATTCTCTCTGCTCTCTAACACATTCTCTTGAGTTCATTACTTCATTTATTGCTTGCATTCATTGTGTTCTACTTATTGTTCATCATTTATTGCTTATTATTGGCCATAAAGAGTCGTCATTGATTTTATTATAACTGTTAGACATCCATCGATTACACCCGATAGTTCCCAGTCGAGCTTAAGATTCAACCCCGAGGTCCTCGAATAAGCCAGATGGAGGCTCCGACTATTAATCATTCGGTTTGATTATCACTTTGCTCTCAAGCTCTAATCTCGTTTCTAAGTCTTTCACATAGCATCAACTGCTTAACAACTAGCATAAAAATAGATCACGTATTTTTAGAACCTCACAAAATCAAATTTAATTGTTGTTACCATTTTCACGGTAAACACAAGGCATAAATCAATATAACATGTTGAGGCCTGCAGCCCGATCCCATATCATTCACAATCAGGCCCTCGCCCTCACTCAGTCGTCAATCTCTCCAGTCTCTTAGGCTCACGATGCCATGAAACTAACCCAGAAATGATGATAGGATGCGTCAAAAAATAGCAACAGAGACTGAGGTATGATATGAAATGAATGAACATGACTGAGTATGAAATTGCAATTTAAACAAATAATTCAACAGCAATATGACCTCAGTGGGTCCCAACAGAATAAGCATGTATCCTAGACATGGTTTCTAACATGGATCACAGCTCATTAGCTCTAGTACGTAGAGATTTCATGGTTACAGATAAGATCAGGTAACTGCACAGTATCACAGAAATAATGGAGTCGCAATTCACACGACGCACGCCCACACGCCCGTCACCTAGCATGTGCATCACCTCAATACCAAACACATAACATGTATATTCAGGGTGCATACCCTCAGCAAAGTTTAGAAGTGTTAATTACCGGGAACAAACCAAATCCAATACCGAGCAAGCCAAACGATGCTCCAAAAATGCCATCTCGCGCGTACCGACCACTGAACGGCTCGAAACTAGCCAAAAGCAACACAAATACATCAAATAAAGCCCAAGGAATCAATTCCAAATGATAAAGGTCGAATCCTTAATCAAAAGTCCAAAATCGGCTAAAAGTCAAACATAGGCCTGCACCTCGGAACCCGACAAAACACACAAAATTCAAAAACTCATTCAATTACGAGTCCAACCATACTAGTTTCACTCAAATCTGACTCCGGATCGATGTTCAAAACTCAAAAAATAACTTTATGAAATTTTAGACAAAACCCCCCAAATTTCAATTTGAAATCATCAATCAAATACCAAAACAAAGATGGATTCATGAAATATAATCAAAATCGAGTATAGAACACTTACCCCAATCCATATGGTGAAAATCGCCTCCATAAATTGTCCAAATCCAAGCTTACCAACTCAAAATATAACCAAATGAACAAACCTTTGATATTAAGTATTTTTGCCCAGCTGTTCTACTTAGTTTTGTATGTCAAACAATAGCAAAACTTGCTTTGGATGCCTCCAATGGATTTCTTTTGAAATTTCAGTCAAGTTAGGCTTTTGAATCACTCCATTTGACCTTATAATGAAGGAGATATGTTGGTTTCAATATTTGAAAATAGTGCAGATTTTTAAATATGAAATCAGTGACTACGTCGTAATTAATCTGGAAAATCTGGCAGCCCAATTCTTCGTAAAATGACCATAAAATCCTCATACGATGTCCAAGTTCAACGATTCTTTTTGCTATGGCTCCGTTATTATGATACGGATCTAATGCTTCAATCAAAACAGAAGTCGGAGCTCATTTGTTTAATGTAGTACCATTTATGCTTGAAGAAACAACGTCGAAACATAAGAAAAACGAGCGCAACACAACCCAAACCTTTCTGAAACTCACCCAAGCCCCTCGGGACCCCGTACGAACATACCAACAAGTCCCATAATATAACATGACCTACTCGATGCCTCAAATCACGCATAGCAAGATCGAAACGAAGAAACGCACCTCAAATCAAACTTAATGAACTTTCGAACTTTCGACTTCCAAAAACTCGTGCCGAAACATATCAAATCAACTTGGAATGAACTCAAATGGTTTCACACAAGTCCTAATACATCATGCGAAGATACTTGTGCCCTCAAACTATCAAGCGAAGTGCAAGTGCTCAAAACGATCGGTAGGGTCGTTACATTCTCCCCCACTTAAGCATGCGTTCGACCTCGAATGTGCCAAGAGTCGTTCTAAGGCCATCAAATCATGATATAACCGTACCATGCACATACCCGGGGTGATTCCACATCACCCTATTCCATTTAGGCCCAACAACACAACATAACTGAAGATCATTATTTCAACCTTAGCCCGTAAACCACAGAATCCAATTTCTAACATCTGGAATTTCCTACAAGACCCGAACCTCGCATCTACACACTATATAAGTCCGAACAGGTTGTATTAAGCGATAACCATAGCCCAAGATGTACTCCCATGACATACCACACGACTCGCATACTCGCAGCAAAATTTTCGATCACAATAGCTGCTCAAAACAACCCAATACCGATAACAAAACTTCATATCAAACAAAACCTCTTTCTAAAAACTTCGTACACTGCCGATGATGAAAGAAACATGCAAAAACTCATAACCACTTATCAAATCAACAAATCATGGAACTCTCCCTCCTTCGACAAGAACAATAGCAACTTTCTAAGCCAACTTCCGATATTATCCTTCCAAATATATTGCAATCAGATGCGATAACACTCATCCTAGGTCTAATGACCTCATCTCGTCAAACACAACCATCCTATCCACATGCAACACCAATATGACCTACAGCCGCAAACCACGCAATTTGTTCACCAATACGCAATAACTCAATGCACCCAATAATGAAAGATGACTCAAATGAGAAAACCGTCCTGCAAGCTCAACAAGCACCACCGCCACAAACCGCAATGCCACGAACCCATCATACACAGTAGCACCAAGACACCCGAATCTAACACAAAGGATCATATCTTAATATAACTCCGCTGCAATGCGAGACCCCATCCAAACCCTAGCCTATATGAAATACCTCGAGCCCTCATGCTCAAAATCAATAACCACGCGCAATTCGACATCAAGTACCCTAGGTGCATGAATCATGGAGAAGCAAAATAGTACCACAATCTGGAAAGAACATAACCAATGCGCAATCAATCATTCAGCACCCTAATACCCATCTCGCTCAAATTCCGCCATAAGGCCCAAATAGAACCGCACCATGTGTGTATATAACAACCGAATCACAACCCTTTGTAGCATAGAAGGGTGACTCATAGAGCATCTCAGAACACGAATAATCTAAACTCTAATCGAATGGCACATCCCTCAATAACAGCAGTACGGTGTCAACCAATCTGACCCGGTGTAGAACACACATCCTCATTGGGCCTACCAATGGACCTCAAATCAACTCTGGTCATCCACAAAATAGATACATAACCCTCCGAAAGTCCACAGTGACCTAACTGTAATACATACCATCCTCTGACTAGCTTTGGCCATACTTTCACAGTCCACAACCACGAAACAATTTACTTCTGAGAACTCCTAATCTCCAAATCCGTAGAACACACGAATCACCATATCATGTCCCAACTCCACCACCTGCATGTTTAACACATCTCACACACACGACCATCCACGAGGACTACTTCCATGATCCTTCCGTGCCAAATAGATAAAATCTGAATATCAGTAATAGATCAACCCGGCCAGTACAACAATACCAATGAAGCATCCGCAAGCCATAGCACAGTGCGCCTTTGGAAATGTACACTCTTCCCAAGCAATACCAAATAGCAACATCATTCACCTAGTGATCTGAAATTTTCCATGCTGCTTAATAATTCATGATCTTCCTTTCAAAATTGAATCGTGACCTTGCACACACAGATCTTAATCCCACACAACACACTACATCAATCATGCCATCGTATGAAAAGTAAGAGGATCTCATAATCAACTATGAGTCACCAGTCGAACACATACCCGATCAATTAGAAGCCTTCATTTGATCCCATCCAGGAGAAAATTATAATACGCAACATGCACCTCATGTCGGTAGGAAATATCCAACTCAAACTGTGGTAGAAACCATCGAGAACTCCTCGAAGCCCATTAACACGTAACTAAGCCATCAGAGCTTAACCCTCTAACTCAACACAGCCACGCAGGTTGCCAAACCCTAGAGTATTGCCACCAATCACATGTAGAAACTCACCACATTGTAAGAAAAAAAGGGATCGAGCATACCATTACCATACCGATCGAACCTACTGCCAAGTTGTCCTGTTTTCTCTTAGTTTTGTCTGAATGGCCTTCAAGTTAATACTCCTCCTTGCTAGAACACATTGATCCTTAACCAAAACTCACCCCATGAATCATAGCATAGAATCACACTGCCCTAAGGCCCACAAGCTGCTGAATCCCTCTTAGGTACCCCAAAAGTACCACAACCAAGATAGCCATGAAGAAGAGACCTTCTATGAGTCTAAAGTCGTTTCCTTCACCTTTCTGATACTGAAAAGTAGAATCCATAATGATATAGAAATACCGCGAGTCTCGACACCATCTATTGTAATCTTATATCCTATCCATATAGAAAACAGGAAAAAATCTCAATTGCTACATATAAAACCTTCTCGAGAGTCCTCCATTCTACTCAACTCTCAATTCCACCACCTCATGCGGGCCGAACGACCTGTGCTCCATTAACGCGCCAACACCCAAAGAATTAATCCACACCTCTAAGCAACCGAGTGGATCCTACTCCATGCGCACTACATCCTTCACGAATAACAACTCAATCATTCAATGTTTCCCAAATACACATAAAGTGTAATACATCATGCATCCAGATATTCCCTTGCTTAGGTCATCCTCAAAACCAACATCTACAAGTCATAACCAATCCACAACTATGCCTCGGACTGAAACCGATAAAACACATAAGCATGCAATCAAATCGTTCATAGTAGACTCCGCCACTTGGCTCAAAAACATAGATCAAAACACTCGATAACTTAGAATGCCCATACTTTATTACAACCATAATACCACACTGAGATTCAACCAAATCCTTCATAAAATCATGTAACACAAACCACATAATACATTAAATCATCCGCTGAGCTCACATTCCTCCTCGTGACTGTCATGTCAACTGTTACAACCGGTCCAACTCAAATCGCACAAATATAACCCGCTGGTAGAAAAGAAAGCCTCCACACAACCTCATAAGGATTACACATCCATAGATTACCCCACAGGTGATAAACCACCTGCTTAGCCTCAAACTAACATCTCTCTATATCCTTTCACAGCCACAACTACTACGCAATCACCTAATCTTCCTGAGTCTGGACTCATAACAAGACATGAAAATCTAATACGTTCCACAATTAAACAACATGAAAGATCCCTCAATACACTCATAACTCGAGACTATGCGTCACATCAAGACAGAAATCAAGTACCCAATAGTCCTTTCTACATCTCAAGAAAACTCTTCTTCTCATATTCAAACCATATGAACACATCTCGCAGTCACATGATATTCATCACGTGGCCATCTAGCCACTCATCGAGCCACGAATTCCACTCACAGGGACACTACCAGATGTATAAGTCCAAAAGCAGATGCTCACACAACCCAAATCTCCTCGTTCACGCTACAATCAAACCACGGCCTCAAGTCTTCCAGACTGGCCCATCATCAGCACACCGAAATCACATCTCGCACCTCATCCATGGAATCACAAGTCATCGATGCAAAGTTGATACCGAGCGCTCACATGCACATACGAGTGCGTGAAAGGAATTCAAAGAGTTACACTTCAAGCTAAATCAATGTCGCACGATAAGGAAAGAAAGATGGGAAGTATATCCTAAAGGCCCTGTAGCATCTCGAAGATAGGTATGGACGTCATCAGACCGATCCGTAAGACTCTACTAGACACTTGCTCATAACGAGTAGAACCTATGAACTTAGAGCTCTGATTCCAACTTGTCATGACCCAAAATCCAACTAGTCGTGATGGCACCTAACCCAACCCGCTATGTCAGCCAAATAACAACTATCCAATTCCAATAAAATTTAATAAGACAAATAAGTAAAACAAAATATCTGAATATTATACATTTTCCAAGTACTGGTAGTACAAATCATGAGCTTCTAAGATTATAATTTACAACGCTAGTGTGAAATAAAAATACATCATCTGTTTGAATAATACGTAAATAGATTTTCCATAAGCCTAGAACTACCATGAACAAGAGGCAGCTATAACCGGAACACATGTACATCTTCAAATCTTGCTCCTATCGATCACAACTACGTCAGCAGCTAACATCTGCATGCAAGGTGCAGAAGTATAGTATGAGTACAACCGACCCCATGTACTCAATAAGTAACAAACATAACCTTAGGTTGAAAGTAGTGACGAGCTGGAACATAGGTCGGAGTCCAACACCAATGGCCAACAACAGTTCATAATAACATAATGAAAGTAATAAAAGAAGTAACTCAGAGATAAAAATCTCTAATCGTTCACAGTTCCAGAAAAAAAGGCCTGCTTTGCAAGTATATCAGCGAAAATCCAAATCTTTTACCGAAATCGCCAAAAATATGAGTAAGTTTGAAAACTGTGATTTTTCCCAAAAACCTTTCAACACAAAATAAGATGTTTCAATTCCAGATGGCATGATGAAGATACGTCCATATGCCTAAATGTCAATACGCAGGTGAAATCGTGTACGTCACCAAAACCGGAGTAGCAGAAATAAATGCATCTCTATGCATGTATCTCAAGTACGCATGTCAAATGCAATGTATCTCAGTGATGAACTCATGTAGTCACACTCTCAGATACTCAATCTAATTGTCTCACACTTTCCACTCATCATGCTCAATCACTCGACGCGCTCACTGGGGATCTATCCAGCCCGGGGAAGATCTATCCCCAAATATAAATAATTCGGGCAAGATCCATGCCCAGGAAGATTCATTCCTCAATATAAATCAATCGCGCTCACTGGGGATGTGTACACACTCCGGAGGGGCTCTTTCAGCCCAAGCTCTATAATAAGCCAGATCCAGGCATAAATTAATATAACATGTTTCAGCGTACAGCTTGATCCAATAGTATCACTCACAATCAGGCCCTCGCTCTCACTTAGTCATCAATCTCTCTAGTCTCTCGGGCTCACAATGCCATGAAACTAACCCAAAAATGATAATATGATGTGTCAAAAAATAGCAACAGAGATTGAGGTATGATATGAAATAAAGGAACATGACCGAGTATGAAATTGCAATTTAAACAAATAATTCAATAGTAATATGACCTCAGTAGGTCCCAACCGAATAAGCATGTAGCCTAGACATGGTTTCTAACATGGATCACATCTCAATAGCTCTAGTACATAGAGATATCTTGGTTACAAATAAGATCAGGTAATTATACAGTACCATAGAAATAACGGAGTCGCAATTCACATTATGCACACCCACACGCCCGTCACCTACCATGTGCGTCACCTCCATACCAAACACATAACACGTATATACAGGGTTCATACCCTCAGCACCAAGTTTAGAAGTGTTACTTACCTCGAACAAGACAAATCCAATACCGAGCAAGCCAAACGATGCTCAAAAATGCCATCCCACGCATACCGACCTTTGAACGGCTCAAACTAGCCGAAAGCAACTCAAATACATCAAATAAAGCCCAAAGAAACAATTCCAAATGATAAAGGTCGAATCCTTAATCAAAAGCCTAAAATCAGCCAAAAAGTCAAACCCGGGCCCGCGCCTCGGAACCCAACAAAACTCACAAAATCCGATAACCCATTCAATTACAAGTCCACCAATACTAGTATCACTCAAATCCGACTCCGAATACATGTTCAAAACTCAAAAATTCACTTTATGAAATTTTAGACAAAACCCCCAAATTTTACTTTGAAATCATCAATCAAATGCCAAAAACAAAGATGAATTCATGAAACATAACCAAATTCGAGTATAAAACACTTATCCCAATCCATATGGTGAAAATCGCCTCCATAAATTGTCCAAATCCGAGCTGCCCATCTCAAAATATGACCAAATGAACAAATCTTCGATATTAAGTACTCTTTGCCCAGTTGTTCTGCCTCGTTTTGTATGCCAAATGATCCCGAAACTCGCTTTTGATGCCTCCAGTGGATTCCTTGTGAAATTTCGGTCAAGTTAGGCTTTTGAATCACTCCATTTGACGTTATAATGAAGGAGATATGTTGGTTTCAATATTTAAAAATAGTGCAAATTTTTAAATACGAAGCCAGTGGCAATACAATGTGAAAAAATACATTCTTAGTAAAATGACCATAAAATCCTCATACGATGTCCAAATTCATCGATTCTTTTTGCTATGGATCCGTAATTACGATGCGATCTAATGTTTCAGTTAAAATAGAAATCGGAGTTCATTTATTTAATATGGTACCATTTATGCCTGAAAAAATGACGTCAAAACATATGAAAAACGAGCGCAACACAATCCAAACCTATCCGAAACTCACCCGAGTCCTTAGGAACCCCGTACGAACATACCAACAAGTTCCATAACATAACATGGACCTACTCGAGGCCTCAAATGATTCATATTAATATCGAAACGAGGAAATGCACCTCAAATCAAACTTAATAAACTTTCAAACTTTCGACTTCCAACTATTCACGTCGAAACATATCAAATCAACTTGGAAAGAACTCAAATTTTTGCACAGAAGTCCTAATACATAATGCGGAGATACGCGTGCCTTCAAACTACCGAGCAAAGTGCAAATGCTCAAAACAACCGGTCGGGTCGTTACATGCACCCGCATGATTTGATCTGCGGCTGCACTTCAGCTTCTACGGCCGCATAATTCATGTGATGTCCGCACTTCAGGCAACGCTTCAGTCTTGGTCATTTGGCACACTCTTTGAACTTTTTGAATTCTTCTCAGTGAGACCATGTTCTGCGTCCGCACATATTGTGTGCGGTCCACACTTCTGCTTCTTTTACTTCTGGGCTTCTACATCATATTTGCGACTGCGGGGAGAATTCTGTAGTTCACACTTGCTTCTGCGGACTGCACTTCTGGTCTGTTGCGCCCCTTCTTGGCTTGTGAGTCGAAACACTCCTTTTTGAGTTGGATTTCTTTATTTGAGCCCACATCTCCATCATTCATGCAATTTGCATACTTTCATTAGTTTTGGGAACATAAATCAACGCTTTCGGACTAAAACAAAAGTAAAAAGGCACTAATAAGTGATCAAAATCCACACTTATCAGGTATCACTGGCAAAGGAGTATATGAGTTAGAGATCATGAATGGAAAAGTGTTACCTTCCAATTGGAATGTGGTACACTTGAAGAAATACTACTTTTGAGCAAATACTCATGTTCAGGTATCTTAAAGTTCATTACTTATTTGACCATTTGAATTTTACTAACCATTTTAGATGATAAGGAAAAATCTAGCCCGAACTAGATGATGACATTAGACCCAAAAGACACACGAAATACTTAATTATTCTCGGTCTAGGTTTCAACAATTATGATGGAAAAGGTTAAGTAGTCATCATCTAAAAAATTATCCCTGAGTCCTATGTGTATTTCCTTTTTCGGGTAAAGGAATGTGGAGCGGAGTTGATCCAGTGTTCAAGTTTTCATACTTCAAAGCTCAAACACTGGGGGGGAATATGCATATGGAAAAAGTATATCCCAAAAGCATAAATCAATGGCCAAAGAAAAAACCTTGAAGAAAATTTTGAATTTCCAAGATCCAAGTTAGAATGGGAGGTGAAGCTGAAGAATCAACCGGAAATTGAAGATTCATCAGAAAAAGCCCAAGAGCTATTAGGTTAAGTCTACAAATATAGAGGGATAACTATGCTCATACCTGTAAACCTGATATAAAGAAAGCAGTTATGAAAGTAATGTAAATGATGTACATGAACATTGATTTTGAAAGTTTAAATAAAACTTCTTCAAATTACTTTATATATCATATTTTACACTAATATGAAGATGAGACGTCATCTTCGTCAGTGATGTTCATATAAAAGGGCTCTCTTTTATAACCATGACCGCACATATTTAGTCGCGGCATATTAAATCATTCAATCTAGTTAGATAATGCTGAAAAAAGCTCGAAAATAAAAGAGCAAAAGCATACATAAAAATATGCTGAAAGTTTACATTGAAATTCATAAAAGTTCACAATAACAAATTTTAAAAAAAAATAGAAATGTCCAAGAAAACATCAAAATTATTGTTGAAAGAGAAAACTAGGGAGCACCTTGAGAAGAAGCGAAAGGATCAACTTGGGGACTAGAAGATGAAGGTTGGAGATCAGCAGGATCAGCCTCTAAACCATCTTTGCTTATATCACCCTTGGAACTTTCATAATCAAGTGTAGATAAACTTTGACGTTGTTGATTAGTTTCGATTGCATCCTTAGCCTTGGCAATCTCAGGTTCGAAATCAAAGCCCTCTTGGCATGCCTTAGTCAAAGTTTCAAGACGAGTGTTCAGGAAGGCCCAACTCACATCTAGAGTTAGTTTATCCTCGAGAGCCTCATAATCTTTCTCAAGTTGTTCAACTTTAGCCCTCGGCTCTTCTTTTCTAGCTTCAACAGCTTCATAAGAAATTTTCAAAGGTTCCATTGTAGCTTTAAGAGACTTAATTTTGTTGGATGAGGTGCGGAGATCTTCTTGGGCTTGAGTCAATGTTTGGACCAACTCAGCCGTGTACACTTTTTTTGATTCAAAAGTTCTTTCAAAATCCAGATCTCCTCAGTAGCCCTTGAATGCTGCTCAGCAAAGGTGGCCTCCATCCTAGCTTTATCCTACTCTGCTTGATTAGCAGAAGCTTTTATTACTGGTAACTCAGCAGTTTTAATCCTAAGTTGCTGAAGTCTCTTTGTCACTTGCCAAAACATCCTTCTCTAACTAGAGGCTCTCAAATTGCTCTTTCTAATTGTCGACTTATGTGCTCACTTCTGCAACCTACTGCTCAGTCCAAGCTACTCTCCTCATTAGCTCCGTACCTGTTAAGTTGATTTGCAAAAAGTAAGGGGAAAAATGTTTTAAACTTAAAGAAAGTATAAGTAAAAAAGGTAAGATAGGAAAGACATACCTTAAGAGAAGAATGAATAACATCATTCATTAGAGTGATAGAACAGTGGGAATCGAGTTTTTTCCTTTCGAGGGGACCGATTTTTCAACCAACTTGCGACTCAGATAGATTTCTTCAGCAAGCTCATGCACCCAAGGACTTCAATCATCACTTGTTTCATACTATTCCCAGAGGAAGGACCAGCTTCATCTGCAAGGATAGCAACAAGAACATCAGCGGGAGCAACGGGGCTCATAGGAAGGGTTACAAGAGGTAGTTCCTTAGAAACGAAGCCAAACTCTTCTTCTTCACCCTCAAATCCTCGAGCAAAGAGCCTCTCAAAAGGACTTGCATGAGGCTTCAAGGCAAGATTAGCATCTTCATCCTCTAAAATTTCCAAAGGGACATCTTTAGGCTCATTAACCAAGTGGAAAGGCTGGTTCTAAGGGGCGTTGGATTCGTCATCCAGAACGACACGCCTCTTAACTCTAGGCCTCTTCATAAGGAGCCTTCATATTCTTCCTCTTAGTCAAAGACACATGATTCTTTAATTTTCCTCTTTGAGGACACATTTAAAATTCGCTCCTCAGTAGTGTTGACATCAAGTCTAAATGTAGGAGCGGAAGCAGGACAAACTCCGCGGATTGCAAATCCTGAAAGTTGAAAGGGATGTCAAAATAAGAAGTAAAAGGGAAAAAATCATGGTGACCGTGTGTTTTAACTTTCTATCTAAACTTTTGGGATAGGAACTTCCAAAATCTTTGCTCCATAGGAGCAGCAGATAGCATTCTTTCTACCCAATCAGGAAAGTCGGAAAGTTCACTAAAAACTTCCATGATTGCTGGAAAATAAGGAAATACGAACAAGAAAGTTAGTATTTTAAGATAGGAAAATAGCATAGTGCAGAAGTAAACAGAATACTCACGTGCGAAATTTCATTCTCAAGAAAGGGCATGTTTTCTTCCTCTACTAAGACACGAGTTGGGACAACCCCGAACGGAGCATACCAACCTCGGTAACGATCATCTTTAGGACTGACCAAAATTCGTTTGCTTCTTGCTGCGAGTGTGAAAATACCCTTGCAGAAAAGCTTTGGGGAATACAGACGGGGGAGATGACAAAAAGAGAAAGAGACAGAAACTAAACCCGATAAGTAGCAAAGGCAAGCTACCGCCCTTCACATTATCGGGCCTATTTTCCCGAACTAAACATTGAAATAACGATAGAATTCAATAATCACTGGGTCAATTGGTGGTTTGAATCCTATGGTGATAGGATAAGTGTCGATAAACAAATAACCATCACGTTAAGTGGTTATTCGGTCATCAGCACTAGGGGTTGTGATTGGGAAATTAAATTTCTAGTAACATTCTCGGCGTACGAGAGGAAGAAGGCCAGATGTGATAAAAGAAGGATAATGATCAGTAGGGTTAAGTGCTTCTAGGGAAAAAACTATTTTCTTCCCTGCTTCAAAGTTAAATTTAAAAGAAAATTCTTGAGAAACAATCTCTGAAACCAAAGATTCAGGCAATGGTTCGTTTTGATCTCTAGCTTTGGAAGAAGATCTAGGGGTGGATGTGGATTTAGCTTTGGAGGAAGAAGTAGGTTTAAAATGATTTTTCTGGGAAGAGGTGGTACTCCGGCTCGATATGGAACCCAGGCTACAAAGTATGCCACCTCTATTCCTACTTTTGGCCAGAGTAGTAGTAGAAAGAAGTTCATCAACAATAATAGCTCGACGAGGTTCAGAAGATGAAGAAGCGTTTAGAGATTGCGAATCCATTGTAGGAACAGCAAAAGTACGAAGAGGAAATGTGAGTTTCAAAGAAGTCTTAAAAAGTTAAAGACAGTAGGAGAAGTTTTGGAAGATACGTGATGCAGTATTTATAAGGAAAAAATGTCATTATGAACCGTCATTATGGAACCGTCACGTCGAACTGACACAACCGCAGAAACCCTAAAAAGCCGCTACAAAACTGCAGAACCAACCATGATAAGACATTTGTCTCGATCATTAAATGGAAGAGACGTACGTTTCTTCGCTTGTGAAGTAAATCATAATAACATCGGGAAGAGTCGGCAAGACATTCCCTCCATAAATAAATTCACCACTTCCCGAATATTCAGTTGAGAATATTAAGAAAGTGGGGGGACGATCTGTATTGGTGGAAAAGTAGACTGGTCACGTGGATTAATGATATGCTGACAGGTGGCATCATAGTCAAAACAACAAAGAAGAGTGAACATTTGAGAAGGCAAGGGTAAAACACCCACGGGATCATTTACAAGGATACCGTGCCTAATAGCTGAAAAAGTAAAGATAGGTGCGGAATGGATAATTAAAGACCACAAATAAGGAAGGTTCTTTAATAGCCACGGATATGGAACAAAATCAGCATACACTACTAGAAATTCGGGAAAAACTGTCCAAAAACACTGACCAAAGTAGGTCGGTAATGGCCAAAAACCGTCCAAAATGCGACCATTAATGTGTGATCGGTATTTTGAAGGTCGGAAGGGCATACCGACCAAAGTTAGTCGGAAATTACCGACCAACTTTGGCTGGTCAATTAAATTCAAAAAACAATTTGCCGAAAAAACCGACCAAAGTTGGTCGGTTTATTCTGACCAAAGTCGGTCGGTATTTTAATTATGTAATTAAAAAATGCATAATCTGAAAATCGAACCAGGGTCTGTACTGTAGCAGGATACTATTCTACCACAAGACCACTGGTGCATTTATTTTAAGACTGTCTTTTATTTCATTAATAGTCTTTAATTGTATTTTTGCATGAAAATAACAGACCAATGTCGGTCGATTTTTTAAAAAATAAAATTACCGACCGAATTCGGTCGGTTTTTTAAAATGACCGGCCGAATTAACCAACCAAATTCGGCCGGTTTTTTAATATTAATTTTAATTTATTTTAAATGAAAAATCGATCAAAGTTGGTCGGTTGCTTGAAAAATAAATTTTACGAGACTCAAAAATAGTTTCCCCCATTATTGAGCCAAAGAAAACCGATCAAAGTTGGTCGGTTTTGTAAAAACAAATTTAACAAATAAAATATTTTGAAAAACCGACTAACTTTGGTCGGATTTTTGGCCGGTTTTTCTCGTAGTGATAATTTCTGATTATGCGTGATTAGCTATTATTACTATAGCTGTTATAAATTACCCATGTAATGGATAATCAATGTAATTATTAATGTTAGTAACAATCAATAATTAAGTAGGGCGAATTAGTTACAGATTGTACCCTTATGTAAACTATTTTGCTATATCTTGTACACACAGAGAAATTCACAAAATTATACTGTCAATTGCTTATACTTTTATTTTCTGTTGTTTGGAAGTTCTTATTCTCTTCTTTTGGAAAGAAGTTGTGATTATCAATAAGATTTTTCTTTTCTTATTCTTTCAACATTTTATTCCCATTATATACTGTCAGTTTATATTAGAAAAAGTAAAGTAAGATTAGTTATTAAAAACCCATTATTATTTGCTTTGACTACAAAAACTAATTTTTTCGATTAAACAACACTATGGTCACCACAACACAAATTGACAAGTAAAAAGCATTACGTGTACGGTAACTAATCCTGCACAAAGAATGGAATATTTATCAAATCTTGAGGTACATAAAACATAGAATACGATAACTTGACTAGTAAACAATTCCGTCTTATGCTACTATGCGTTTTGTGAATGGTCAGAAGCTCAAACGACCTTTATTTCATATAAAAATAGCACGTTCTAGCTAGTTTTCGGACTGGTCATTAAAAAATAGCCAGCGTTTACAAGGTCAATGAAAAATAGCCATTATTTTGCTGCAACAGAGACCGGTCCAGCATAATATACTGGAGTTCGGTGCACCTGTGTATGAACTCCCAGCATATTATGCTGGAACTCCAACACACGGAAAGTTCCAGCATAATATACTGGAGATTCGAGCACTTGTGTATGAACTTGCAGCATATTATACTGGATCGGTATACTTTGGTGGAACTCCAGTATATTATGCTGGAGTTCTAGTGTACTTATGTTGGAACTCCATCATATTATGCTGGAGTTCCAGCATACTTATCCTGGAACTCCAGTATAATATGCTGGAGTTCAAGTATACTTATGCTGGAACTTCAGCATAATATACTGGCGTATTTTCCGGGTTTTGAACAATATTTTCGCTCAGATTTATCTTTACATGAAAAGTGGTTAAATTTCGATTACTTTTGAAATTGGGCTATTTTTGAACGACCACTTGTAAATATGGCTATTTTTGAATTTCTCCCTTATTTCAGGGGCAGGTCCACCCCTGGCATGGCACTTGCTAAGATGATAAAATTATCATATACTTATATTGAAATTTTCTTAAACTAGATTAGATATTTGATCCTACCACCTATAATCGAAAACGCGATAAATGTATCATGGTTGGTAGACCTTTTTAAAAGTTCTTCTCGTGTGTAAAATTTAAGTTGAAATTTATCTTGAACCTGGTCCTACTTTCCTTTTCATTATGCTTTTATTTTATTTATTTTTTTGTCCCAGTCATTTTTTTTTGTTGGATACCTCCCAATTTTCTATTTCTTGTTTCATTTTTTTATATTTTCTTTCCTCTATTCTATTAGTTTATATGTGGTCTCTAGCAAGAACATTCAAAAAGGTGCATCCAATTTATTTTGAAATTATATAAAATAAGCATTCCTCTTAATCTCAAATATATGAGTTTTCTTCTTTCAAATTCGAAAAATGTGGGTCTCGATAGGGATTTTGAATTGAGATCAAATTCAATTTTCACATTTTTTTATTGTACCATACAAAATTATATTATTCTATGGTTATTAAATACAATTTAAATTTCCTTACTATTAAATTATGATAAAAACTTCGCCAGCATTGCTTAATAAAAGATTTGAAATGTATGGTTTTGATTTTTGGGTACTTTTTTTATTTTATAATTCTATACTTGTAGTTTATAATTTATCTATTGAAGATATTTTTTTTAATTTTCTTATTCTGGTGCGATTCCCTTATTAAATATGTTATCTTACTTGTGTAAATGTATTTTTCATATACAGAAAAATATTTAATTCCCTAGTGAAAATATTAATTTTACTTGTGTTATTATAATAAAGGTGTAATTCCTTATTTGAAATGCTAATTACGTCTAAGATGTAATTTTCATATTTGAAAATAAAAAAACCATTAAGTTGATCCGAATAAACGTTCCTAATAAACTTTGTACTAGTCAATACAAGATATATATTAAAAAAATTATGACACCCGCCACCTTCACATTCTAGATACGCCTCCGATTAGCGTGTCCTATATATAAATTCACCACCCTAACACTGATAGAGGAAATAATCTATCATGGTCTTTACAATTTGAATAAAAAAAATATCCTACAAAGATCTCATGTATTTTTTTTTTTATCTCATGTGTTTTATTTATCAATTTACTGAGTTTTTTTTTACCGACTCCCCGTAAAAATAGTCACATTACTATAAAAAAAAATTATAATAGGTCATAAAACCGATCTCCATGTGCTAATAGGCCAGTCAAGAAGACATCAAAGTGATAAATTAAACGACAAATGAAGGGTCAGCATAGTGTTTTCTACTTAATTTGTGGACCACTTTACCTTCTTGCTTTAAAAAAAGTTACTTCTATTAGATAATTGAGATAAATAATAATTAAAATTTTGTTCCTATATCATTGCAGCTAGGCAATTCCAATTTCCATGTGATCATGTGTCTGTTACAAGAAAACAATACAAGGAAAGAACAGTATCTTAGGAGAAATCACATGAAATACTCAATATTACCAAGCAAACAATTAAAAAATGTGAGACAAAAATAAAAATAAAAATAACGTCAAAGATAAAGAAAAAGCACTTGGTTCTCAATAGATTTCTAAACGCCTCAAGTTAACAGAGTGTTTACCCTAAAATCGGATAACAGTTTAATTTATACGTGACTTTAAGGACACGTGATATAACTTGATACAAATTAAAAGAATAGATTAATATTGAAATTGACGATAAAAGAATAAATGCAAACCACGCGAATCGAATAGCCTTGACCCTCGAGTTCAGTCACCCTTGAACCAAAGATGTTTCCACTTACGTATGAGCAGAGTAACAAGATAATAAAAGCTAGAAAATGACAGTATATTGCTTTATGTTGCGTAAATATGATGTGTTTTACAAATGATCAGACCCCCTTTACATAGTAGGGGAGTCCTACTCTTGGTACAGTTCTATATGAGATAAGAAACCTCCTGATTAGCTAATTAATCGGCCTCTTCTTGATACGTGCCGGGATTTTCACCGTGTCCTCGACCAATTGCGGATATTTCGACTTTCCGTTATTTCGCTCGGTAAGTTTCCCTCGATCTTGATCGGTCTCGATATATTTTGCTCAATCTCGATCTTGATCGGTCTCTGGGCCACGAGCTCGACGATCTAATTTTGCACCATGGTTCGATATAGTACGAGGTCGAACATTAACCTATCATATTCCAGTCTCGATTAGTCACACATGGGGCGAGCCCGGTTTTAACCGTATATACAGAGATTTCTCATTATGGAGGGGAAACCCTAGCTCTCGATGACCATTACCTGAAAAATCTTTATGTTTCGCCTCCGGCAGAGTATCATTTACGTATACAATAATGCCACTCTCTGAATCACACGGTTTAATTCTTTACTACGGAAACTGATGCTCCATCTTATAAGGACGCTCTTAATTCTCAAAATCCTAGTGGGATAATGCTGCTTCTAACGATGAGACATTTCCTATGGCTTCTGATTATGCTATGGCTGATGGCGATTATGATGATAAGACAGACTCTTTTGAACCGGAGAATAATAGTGAAGAAAATTCAGAAGTATTTTTCTATGATAAGCAACACTCTTTTACTATGGAAATGGATTAGCAGGGCGACCCGACGAACTTTGTGGCCTAAAGCCAAATTTTAAGAGGGGTCCTAACTTTTTAATCCTTTTTATTATTATTTATTTGAACCCGATTTTTTTAGTTTTTCTTAGATACTAAGTTATTAATAATTTTCTTATAGTCAATAACTCTAATAAGTATTTCTCAATTAACAATATAACTAATCCAATTAACCTTTCTTGTGACATTATTGTTCTTAGGTAAGATTTTATCAATTTTAATTTTGAAAACATCTTTCCGCCGAAGCAACGGTAACATGAGTTATGAACATTATTCCATAAGAAATTTAGGCATTTGGAAAAAAAAATCTTTTTATTTGATTAAGTGTATCAGTTAAACTGTTATCTTTAATTGTACTGTTTTTTTAATACTTTTTATTCATAAAATAAATCTAAACCATCAATATCGAATTGATTATTATACTTTAAGGAACATTCAAGATTAAGGCAACATTTTTTAAAATTTCCAACATCTAGTGATCTTAGTTTTTACTGTCAAATACAACAACAACAACGACGACCCAGCAAAATTCTACTAGTGGGGTCTGGGGAGGGTAGTGTATACGCAGACCTTACCCCTATGCCTCGAATTGTTCAAATCTATTTTGAAGTAAAAAAATAGCCTTGTCTATTACGTATAAAAGTAATCAACTCTAAAGGACTATTCGAAAGATTTTGAGATTTCATTATCAACATTTGCATCAAATTGTTACTTCCTATATATCACATGTTTCTTACGAAATTCAGGTTCGATATTCATTTCAAGTGCAATTTCCTTTGTAAAAATCATAGCAGTTGCAAATCCTTCTTCTCTATATTTGTTAAAGAAAGAAATCAAAAAAATTTACTTTACAGAACTCTTTTTTAAACTTATACATAATCTATTAGGTGTAATAAAAAATGGAGCCCCCACAAATTTAAGGCTTTAAGCGATTGTTTTACTTGCTTTATGGAGGGACCGCTCTGTGGATGAGGATTTGAAAACCCAGAAAATGCAAAGCCTTGGCAAAAATTGTTGTCGGGAAAATGCTGAGCATGGAAAATAATTCTCAGAATTTTTGTGAAAAAGTTAAAAGATTATGAAAGCGGAATAAAGGATAGAAAGTGATTGATTTTGAGAGAAATTATTATCTATTTGATTCTAAGAATGACTTATGTGCACGTTTTTCTAGATGGATCATGAATTGTTCTAGTTCATTATTTAGTTTTTTAACCATGAAAACTTAATTTTTTCCGTTGGATGACTGGTATCTCAATTGCAGGAATTCACAGAGAACTCAAGGATTGAACAGTGATCGGTTCCAAGCCTGTACCACTATCGAGTGGTAAGGATGGTTGATGCAGTTTTACCCAATAAAGGTTGGGATCGATTTCCACAGGGAGTTAATTGATTTGGAGGTAAGTATCTAACTAATTTAGATGTGCGTGTTGTTCCAAATTGCATCTCTAAACATGGTCATGATTGATTATACTTCTAATGCTATACTATAATATGCTAGAATAAGCTAAGTACACTATTTTTGTTGGTTGTTTTCAAGGATTAAAAGGGACTAGGGCAGTGACTTCCGCCTAGGTGGATATCTAACGGGTGTCGAGAATTCAGGGCAAGCTTGTTATGATTGGGGTCGTGATATAACCATTACACATAAGTGCTCACTCGATACCTCTCGGTACTTTGAGTGACTTTGCCCGATTTGACTTTCTCAAGTCCAAATGGGTGTTCATGCATAACAAATTATATTGGCTCAAGTCGGGTATAACTATCTCTAGGTTTAACCCTTTAATTGGGGCTATCAATCTCTTGAATGCACCCCAATTCCTTGTTAGCCTAATTTTCCTAGACTTAGTCTCTCTTTCTCAAGAAAAGTCTAAGTCATCAAGGCACGAATCAGTGTTTGCAACCACCAATTCTACAATTAAAGCATGAATTAAGCTAAATATCACTAACCCATAAACAATTAAGCCCTAAAATTCATGGCCCATTAAATACCAATACTAGGGTTGGGTCAAAACCCTAGCTATGGGGTTTAGCTACTCATAATGATAGTAGAAATCAAAGAAGGAGATGAAATATAAGCCATAATATTCAAATACAAGATGAAAATCTAAGGATTGAAGACAAATCTACTCTAAGATTACTCAAAAAGGTAAAAACCAGCCGTTCACGTGCTCAGCAAAATATTACATACCCTAAAAATGTGAAAAGATCTATTTATACTAGGCTAAAATTCCCGGACAAAAATGCCCATGCGGAAGTTTTGCGGAGGCGTAATTCCAACCGCGTCCGCGCTTGAGCTCTCGCGGCCGCGCAATAGCGAGCGCGGTCCGCGTTTCTTCAATTCCGGGCTTGGGTTGGACTTGGTTTCGCGGACAGCCTAATTTCATCCGCGTCCACGTGGGCTTCCAACGCGGCCGCGTAATTTGGACGTGGACCGCGTTCTTCTATTAAGCATGAATTAGCCTCTCTGAACTTTACTTTCGCGGTCGCGTATTTGTGGACACCTCAGCGGTTTCCTTGACCAATCAGTCTGGTTTGCATCGACAGTCTTAGAAAGAATACTCTAGATCTCCCTGTTGGAGACCTCAACTTGTCCACTAGCCTGGGGATGATAAGGGGTTGATACCTTATGATTGACACCATACTTGGAAAGTAAAGTATCGAAGGCCTTGTTGTAAAAATGAGACCCCCCTCATCACTGATGATCGTCCTAGGAGTGCCAAACCTTGTGAAAATATTTGTCTTCAAGAAAGCCACCACACTCCGTGCCTCATTTTGGCAAAGCCACAGCTTCAACCCACTTGGAAACATAATCAACAGCAACCAGAATGTAAGTGTTACCACATGAACTCACAAATGGTCCCATGAAGTCAATGCCCCACACATCAAAAATATCAATCTCAAGAATAATGGTGAGAGGCATTTCATCCTTCTTGGAAATTCCACCCGCTCTCTGACACTCATCACATCTCCTCACAAGCTCACTAGCATCTTTATACAAGGTAGGCTAATAAAATCCACAGCTGAGCACCTTTGAAGCAGTTCTCGCCCCACCATGATGACCACCGTAGGGCGAGGAATGGCAAGCATTAAGAATACTCCTTTACTCCTCTTCCGGAACACATCTCCGGGTCACACCATCATTACAAATCTTGAAAAGATAAGGCTCATCCCAGTAATAATCCAAGCTATCCCGTTTAAGCTTCTTCCTTTGGTTAGAAGAGAGTCTCACACTGAACAATGTCGGTCACAAGAAAGTTAGCCACATCGGCAAACCAAGGCATACTCTTCAAAGAAAAGGAGAAGAGTTGTTCATCGGGAAACAAATCATTAATTTTGAGGCCATCATGGGGCCTCCCCTCCTCTTCCAAGCAGGACAAGTGGTCTGCCACTTGGTTTTCACACCCTTTTCGATCACTAATTTCAAGGTCAAACTCTTGAAGCAGTAAAACCCATCTCATCAACCTAACCTTAGAGTCCTTTTTAGTCATCAAGTAACGGAGTGCAGCGTGATCAGTGTGCACAATCACTTTGATACCCATGAGATATGGCATGTACTTTTCCATGGCAAAGACAATGTCTAGTAACTCTTTCTCGGTCACAGTATAATTGACTTGGCATCATTCATCGTTTTGCTTACATAATAGACCGGGTGAAATATCTTGTTGATCCTTTGCCCCAAGACCGCTCCTACCGCAACGTCACTCGCATCGCACATGAGCTCAAATGGTAAGCTCCAATTGTATGCGGTGATGATGGGAGTGGTAGTCAATCTATACTTGAGAAGCTCAAAAGCTTTCATGCAATCATCATTGAACACAAACTTTGCATCCTTTTCCAACAACTTGCACAAAGGATTCACCACTTTTGAGAAGTCTTTAATGAACCTCCGATAAAACCCCGCGTGCCCAAGAAACCTCCTAACTCCCTTGACGGAAGTAGGAGGAGGGAGTTTTGAAATCACTTCAATCTTCGCTTTGTCCACTTCAATACCGTTCTTTGAGATCTTATGGCTGAGGACAATGCCCTCCTCAACCATAAAGTGGCACTTCTCCCAATTAAGTACTAAGTTGGTCTCTTCACATCGGGCCAACACTTTGTCAAGATTACCCAAGCATTCTTCAAAGGAGTCACCCACAACACTAAAATCATCCATGAACACTTCCAAGAAGTCCTCCACCATGTCCGTAAATATTGCCATCATACACCGCTGAAAGGTAGCCGGTGCATTACACAAACCAAATGGCATCCGTGAGAATGCAAAGGTTCCATACGGACATGTGAAGGTGGTTTTCTCTTGGTCTCTGGTGTAGTTAAAATCTAGTTGTAACCTGAGTACCCATCCAAAAGGCAATAGTAGGCACGCCCGGCAAGTCTATCCAATATTTGGTCAAGAAAGGGCAATGGAAAATGATCTTTGCAGGTCACATTGTTCAGCTTTCGTTAATCCATGCATACCCTCCATCCGGTGACATTCCTAGTGGGGATCAATTCATTCTTCTCATTTGTGTCCACAGTCATACCCACCTTCTTCGGCACACATTGTACCGGCGAAGTCCATGAACTATCCGAAATGGGGTAGACAACGCCTGCATCCAGCCACTTGATAATTTCCTTCTTGACGACCTTTTGCATGGCCACATTCAACCTCCTTTGATGTTCCACGGAGGGTTTAGCATCATCCTCAAGTATAATTTTGTGCATGCAAAAGGCAGGGCTTATCCCCCCAATGTCAGCTAGAGTCCATCCAATTGCCTTCTTCCTTCTTTGGAGCACCGCAAGGGTGGCATCTACCTGCACGTTAGTTAAGCACGAAGAAAGAATAACAGGTAAAGTTGAACAAGGGCCCAAGAATTCATTCCTGAGGTGTGAAGGCAAAGGCTTCAACTCCAATACGGGAGGCTCCTCGATTGAGGGCTTTGTTGGTGGAGTCTTTCGGTTCTCAAGATCCAAGGAAAGTTTTCGGGGCTCATATGTGTATGAACCCATTCCTCACAAAGCATTAACATATTCCACTAAGCCTTCATCCTCAGTCACACCATGGTTCAACAACACAGCTTCCAAAGGGTCCTCCACATTAATCACAGCACTGGTGTCTTCAATAATCACCCCAGTCACAAGATCCATAAATGAACACACTTCGTTGCTATTGGGCTGCCTCATTAACTTGCAGACATGGAACACAACTTTTTCATCACCCACCCGAAAGGTGAGCTCCCCTGCTTCCACATCAACTAAAGCCTTCCGTGTAGCTAGGAAAGGTCTTCCCAATATGATCGACACCTCATAGTCAACCTCGCAGTCAAGTATCACAAAATTCGTGGGAAGTATGAACTTGTCGACTCGAACTAGCACATCATATTTAATCCCCAATGGCCTCTTCATTGTCCTATCAGCTATCTGCAACCTCATGGATGTGGGCCTTGGTTGCCCAATCCCCAATGTCTTGAACATAGAATATGGCATCAAGTTAATGCTTTCCTCCAAGTCACACAAAGCTTTGGCGAAATCGGCACAACCAATAGTGTACGAGATTGTAAAAGCACCGGGGTCTTCTAGCTTTGGGGCCATGGAATGAACAATGGCACTCACTTGATGCGTCATCTTGATAGTTTCACAATTCATGGATCTCTTCTTTGTTACCAAGTCTTTCATGAACTTGGCATATCCTGGCATTTGTTCTAGAGCTTCCACCAAAGACACATTTATCGACAAACTCTTCATCATATCAATAGATTTCTTGAATTGGTTCTCATTGTTTTGTTTTGCAAGCCTTTGAGGATATGGTGGAGGAGGCCTTGGCAAAGGAGCCTTGGCTTTGGGTACTACTGTTTCTGGTATGTCTATCACGTGTTCCCTAGACGGGTTCACATCATTTTGTGTCTCCTCCACGTTGTCACCAATGTCAATTCTCACTTATTCATTCACATTCTCATCACTTACTTTCACATCATTGCTTTATTCATCATCATCCTGCACCAACACATCATCATTCACAACTTTTCTTGCATGAGAAGTACTATCTACTCCACCTCTACCACTCCTTGTTGTCACTGCCATAGCATGGCCCGTATTGTTCCCTCCCTTCAGGTTTACTACCGTGTCACTAGGTAGTGCCCTCTTAGGGAGAGTATTCAAAGCTTGAGAAATTTGGCCAAGTTGGACCTCCAAGTTGCGGATAGAAGTATTGTGGGACGCCAATAAGGCATCGGAGTCGGCGTTTTTCTTCATCGTTTGCTCAAACCTAGATTCAATCCGTCCCATCTCATTGTTGGATCAGCTGGGACCTTGAGACGGAAATGGAGGCGGGTTGTTTGGTTGTTGATACATCGGAGGCCTTTGAAAGCCCGGATCCCAATTCCCCTGATTACTATTATTCCAACCCCCTTGGTTGTTGTTGCCTCCCCAATTGCTATTGTTATTGCCACCCCAATTGCCCTGGTTACCTTGGTTTCCCCAATTTTGATTATTGTTCCCCCAGTTGCTTTGGTTGTTTTTGTTCCCACTGTTCTAATTTCCTTGTTGATTTTGATTTCCCCAATGTCCTTGGGATCTCCAATGTTGTTGATTCGGAGCATTGCCCCGTTGTCCTTGGTAGTTGTTCACATACTGAACCTCTTCACTTTGATCATCATACACATCATCTTAGTTGTAACCACTACCACCTTGCTCATATTGATCCGAATTTCCTTGACTTTGTTGACCTCTTTGCCTCCTCTTGTTGACCACCATATTTACCCCTTCCATGGCATTCACTTGTTTTGGCCCCTAAACTTGTTGCAATTGAGCTTTGGCCAACTGGTTCATGGTTGTAGTAAACTCGGCTATTGCTTGGCCGTGGTCATGGAGCTCTTTGTGTAGGTGAATGACATTGCGATCACCTTGTGGCACATTAGCTCGACTTTGCCACACCGAGGAAGTATCCGCCATCTCATCAAGTATATCACACGCTTCAGCATAAGGTGTGTTCATAAAGTTTCCCCCGGCGAGTTGGTTAACTACACACTGGTTGGTAGTGTTGATGCCACGGTAGAATGTTTGCTGGATCATGGCTTCGGTCATGTCATTGTTCGGATATTCTTTAACCATCGTCCGATACCTTTCCCAAATCTCATGAAGCAGATCATTTGGCTCTTGTTTAAAGGTAAGGATCTCATCTCTCAGCGTCACCATGTGCCCCGGCGAGAAGAACTTTGCTACGAATTTCTCGGCCAACTCATCCCAAGTGGTGATGGATTGGTTGGGCAACCTTTCAAGCCAATCCAAAGCCTTCCCCCTTAGAGAGAATGGGAAAAGCCTTAATCTCAGTGCGTCCTCAGAAACATTAGTTTGCTTGCTCCCCCAGCATGTATCAACAAAACCCTTGAGATGCTTGTAGGCATTTTGGTGTGGAGCTCCGATGAAAGAAACCCTCTGTTCCAAGAGTGTAAGAATAACGTTGGTTATTTGGAAGTTGTCCGCCCTAATCCGGGGCGGGACAATTGCACTTGCGTATCCTTCATCGGGCAACACCCAGTGTGTTGCCCTTGCTGGAGGTGGGGGAGGGTTTGGAATATTATCATGAGGCGGTCGGCCTCTCTTTTGTTCTTGTGGTTCGGGTTGAATCTCATCCACATTATCATCATCTACCTCCTCCCCCAACGGCAAATTTCCGGGAGCATCATTGTTAAGAGCCATTTTGTACCTACATGGAATTTTACAAACAAATTAGATAATCGGAAGGAAAGAAAAACAAAACACAGAAATAGTTAGAAAGATAGCTAAAACTGTCTAACTCCCCGGCAACAACGCCAAAAATTGATCGATTCTAAGCCTGTACCACTATCGAGTGGCAAGGATGGTCGGTGCAATTTTATCCAATAAAGGTCGGGATCGATTTCCACAAGGAGTTAATTGATCAGGAGTTAGATATCTAACTAATCTCGATGTGCGTGTTGTTCCAAATTGCACCTCCAAACATGGTTATGATTGATTATACTTCTAATTTTGTATTATAATATGCTAGAATAAGCTGAGTACATTACTTTTTGTGGGAGTTTTCAAGTGTTAAAAAGGCACTAGGGTAGTAACTTTTGCCTAGGTGGGTATCTAACGGGTAGCGAGAATTCAGGGCAAGATTATTATGATTGGGGTCGTGATATAACCATCACATATAAGTGCTCACTCTATACATCTCGGTAGTTTGAGTGACTTTACCCAATTACGCTTTCTCAAGTCCAAATGGGTGTTCATGCATAACAAATGATATTGGGTCAAATCGGGTATTACTATCTCTAGGTTTAGCCCTTTAATTGGGGCTATCAATCTCTTGAATTCACCCCATTTCCTTGTTAGCCTAATTTTCCTAGACTTAGTCCCTCTTTCTCAAGAAGAGTCTAAGTCATCAAGGCACGAATCAGTGTTTGCAACCACTAATTCTATAATTAAAGCATGAATTAGGCTAAATATCACTAACCCATAAACAATTAAGCCCTAAAATTAAAGACCCATTAAATACCCACACCAGGGTTGGGTCACAATCCTAGCTATGAGGTTTAGCTACTCATAATAATAGTAGAAATCAAAAATGAAGATGAAATATAAGCCATAGTATTCAAATACAAGATGAAAATCTAAAGATTGAAGATAAATCTACTCTAAAATTACTCAAAAAGGTAAAAACCAGTCGTTCACGTGTTCTCTCTAACAAAACTTAACCTAAAAATGTCAAAAAGGTCTATTTATACTAAGTTGAAATTTTCGTACAAAAATGCCCGTGCAGAGAATTTGCGGACGCGTAGTTCTGACCGCGTCCCCGCTTGATCTTTCGCGGTCGTGGAATCATGAGCGCGGTCCGCGTTTCTTCACAACTAGGATTGGGTAGGGCTTGACTTCGCGGATCGCGCATTTTCAACCACGTCCGCGTGAGAAACAGATGCGGCCGCGTAATTTGGGCGCGGACCGCATTCTTCACTTAAGAAAAAAAATATAGAGTCTCTGAACCTTGATATGAGCTCTCAGCGAAAATCCATCCGCGGCCGCGCCATAGATTTTCACGGCCGCGCTTTTCCATCGCAAACAGCATTGGTTCTTGAGCTCAAAAAACAGCCTCTCTGGATCCCACTTTCGCGGACCGCGTAATAGTGGTCACGTCAGCGGTAGTCCTTACGCGGCCGCTCTTTTCTGCTGCTGTCGGTGCTCCAGTCCCAACCTTGGATTTGTGAAAGTTTGACTCCTTCATGAGTTGATTATGGCTTCTTTGCCTCATTTTGACCAAACCCTGCAAGCAAGCACATTAAGTCATTTTTCGGGAAGATCTTTACGCATTTTCGACCCAAGACTTAAGCAAAAGAGAGCAAATAATAGGCTAAAATCCTTAGTTATCAGAATGCATAATAATTGAGAAAGAAAATCTAATGTTTAGAAGTTAATCTAGTAAAAAATTACTCAAAACTGTAAAGAAAACGGCTCAAGTTCACTTCTGAAAACTAAACGTAACCTAAAAATGACAAAAAGTTCTATTTATACTAAGCTGAAAATATATGACAAAAATGCCCATGTGAAGGTTGTGCGGACGCATTATTCTGGTGCAGTCCGCACAATGAGCTTCTGCGGCCACAAAATTATCTTGCGGTCCGCATTCTTTGGAACTTGGGCTTGGAACTTCGGGGCTTCTGCGTTCCGCATAAAAATGGGTGCGGTCGCACAAAAATGGTGCGGTCCGCACTCCTTGCCTTTGGACTTGAACCCAGCTCTCTGATTCTTCACTCCTATGGACTGCTTAATAATGAGTGCGGCCGCGCTTGACCTCCTGCGGACAATTTTGGTGCTGTCCGCATGCCTTCAGCTTGCCCAAAGACTACTCTCGAATCTCCCCTCTGCGGCCGCACTAGAATTGTGCGGTCCGCACTGCTGGCCTTTTTGCCCTGTTTTGGTTTATGTTCACTTTTGACTCCTTTATGAGTTGATTTTAACTTCTTTGGCTCATTTCCCAATATTCCTGCAAGCATGCACATTTCATTAGTTTTCCGTAATCCCTTTAAGCATTTTTGAGCTAAAACACAAGTAAAAGAGAGCAAATAAGCAGTCAAAATCCCTACTTATCAATGCCCTCCAATTGGTGACTAATGCAAGGCCTCTAAAATCTTAGTTTTCAATGTACTGCTTCTTCCAATGTATATGTTGTGTTTATACCTTATAACTCTTTGCTGCAATGAATAGTCTGGGTTGCTGGAGGGAGAAATTGATAGTTCACTACGTAGTTGTAAGGCTAAGGGATCAGATTCATAGCTATCACAGACTTCTTCAATCCATGTAGCATGAGTGGTGGAAAGGGCTAATAGGGTAGAGTCCTCTTCATGTCTCCTGGACAAGGCATCTGCCACCTTGTTTTCTACCCCCTTTTTATATTGCACCTCATAGTCCAGTCCCAGAAGCTTTGTTAGGCCCTTTTGTTGTAATTAGGGGTGTTCAAAACCGATCCGAAACCGAAAACCGAACCGAACCGAAGCTTAATGGCTTACTGGTAACGGGTTAACGGCTTAACGGACGGGGAACATATTGAAATTTTNGGGGCGGATTATTCAATTTTCTTAACAGATAATCCGTTAACCCGTTAAGAATATATATATATATATATATATATATATATATATATAATTTATATATATATATATATAATTTATATATATATATAATTTATTTTTATTTATATATATTAAATATAATAAAACAAAAACCCTTGAATAATCAAAAACAAAAACCCTTGCTGGTTGACCCGTCTGTCTCTATAGTCTATTCTCTAAGACTAACGCATTCCTAAATAATCAAAAAGACAAAATCATAGAAACCCTAACGCCTAAACCAGCAGCCACCGCCCACCAGTCCTCGTCGTCGTCGACTTCCACCAGCCACCGGTCTCCCTCTCGCCGTCTCGTCTCTCCCTCTCGCGGCTTCTTATCTTCTTATCCAGGTACTCTTAGTTATGATTCCCATAAATCTACTACTAGTTTGCTTAAGCCATGAATATGGCACAATGATCTCTGCTTATTGTTATTCCTTCTCAGAAGTCAGTGATAGTTAAATTAATTAATCAAAACTAAATGTTGATCCTTAATAACTGTGTTTTCATCGTTTAGTTCATTGCTAGAACATGCTCTAGTTTTGTTTAAGGAAGGGCAAGAAAAAGAATTTAATTACCTTAAAATTGAAAGAGAAGAGGCTAGTCTTGTTTAAAATTTTGGTACTTGAGTGATTTCTAGGCTAAGATTACTCTGAAATGAACATGATAATGGTTGCTGGACCGCAAATATTGGACCTTGGACGTAGCAGGGCCAAAGGTGAAAAAAGAGAGAGGGTTCTCTATCATTTGATCCTCTATAATTGGAAATCCAAGAACTCACAAGTCCTTCTTGGTTGCTGAATTCCATGGCACAAGTTCCTTTGTGAGTTTTGTTTTGAGTTGTGCCAGGAGCTTTTCTTTTGGGGAATGGTCACAATCTGGGAAAAAGTAAAGTGTTATTCTCATTCCTAAACTATTCCATCGATTAATACAGGCTGAAAACTATATTTGTTGTATATAAGTGTTGTTGACATGCTTATATTTATCAGACAACTCATTATTTTAATTTTTTTCTTCAAATTTAGCCAGCAATGAAAAAGACCCTTTCGTAATTGACGTGTAGTATTAATATATCTGGTAAGAATTCGAATTTAGGCCAATGTGGTGCCCTCTAACATGTGACATGTCACAGTTCTTTAGCTTACTTTTTTTATCATCAAAAGGTAATTATATTGATTAACCAGCAATCAGAAGTTGCTGTAAAAATTTTTACAGTGATGTTAAATATTACAAAGCGGCACTGCTGAATTGTGGTTAGGAATTGAAGTAAAGGACATAGGAAATTCACATAGTGAACATCTGCTACATATATTGCCCTTCACATAGTGAAGCTTAAGCTATAACGAGGACACATTGTACACTTTCCTATCATTCAAGCTGTGCCTGAAGTTGGAATTCAAGCCCTGATCCGAGTGGCTTTTTCTTTGTATTTATTATCAATGCTGATTATCCTTGTTGTTCACTCACATTTTGTTGAGTTATGATATCAGGAATATTACATATTATTGAGTTAACAGATCATAATTACTATGTTTTTAATGTTGCTCATCTGAGGAATTCTTGCCATGTTTATTTTTTGGTTATTTTCATCTTGGCTACTTCCTATCAGTTCTCTTTTTTGGATGATTGATTTATATCCCTTTGCAGATCAAGAGGCTCAACAAGTTGATGGGGATACATGGCATGACCTTGCATTGGGAAATCCATGACATTAATGATCAAGCTTGTAAATTGGATTTCCAAAGATTGTCAATTTGTCTTCAGTTGTAAGTAAATTGCAAGTATTGCTAGTCATGTACTTTATTAGCGTTGAACGTTGTATCAAAACTATGAGACTGTGTTGGCTGCCATTTCTTTGACATTGAGCATGGCCATGGTTCCTATGGTGGCTACTATTTCTTTGTTGCTGTTAGGGATTTCTGGATTTGAAGTTACAATTTGGTTTGTTTTTGTTTGCTATAATTGAAGTGAGAAATGTGGAATATAGAAAGAAGAAGAGTCAAATGATAAAAATGAGATGTCTTATAGGAGTGTGGATTCCAGTTGAGCAGCAGCTTTTTCATTCTACAAGTTGCCTAGTTCTACTTTTTTAAATCTCAAATGATATGTAATTAGTAATCAGCCTAGTTCATTTCGTTTACTGTGACTTTAATTGCTGCAGACTCATATGTAATCAGCCTAGTTCTGCTTTTTTCACTCTCAAATGATGTGTTCTGTTTTTTTAACAGACATGTATGTCTGGTGTAATTTCAATTTCTGAATATGTATGCTAGGCCGATAAACCGCCTGATAACCGCCGGATAAGAGCTAAATCGATACTAATCCGCCCGATATCTTGTCGGGTGGTTAGCGGATTAATACATTTAAAAGCCGAAAACTGATAAGCCAAACCGTTAAGAGTAAATAACCGTCCAATCCGCCCGATAAGCAGCTCTAGTTGTAATGCTGTAGTTACCTTCTGCTCTAATAAGTAGTTTAAACTCTGGTGGTCTGTCTTAACAATGAAATCCCCCCCGTGCAGATAGTGTCTCCACTTATCTATGGCTAATAGCACAGCCATATATTCTTTCTCATAAGTAGAAAGCCCCCTATGTTTAAGAGCAAGCTTGCTAAAATAAGCTATAGGTCTGCCAGATTGCATCAATACAGCTCCTATCCCAGTGGAGCATGCATCAGTCTCCACTACAAAAGGCTTATTGAAATCAGCTAGAGCCAAAACTGGAACTGTTGCCGTTTCTTCTTTCAGTTGTTGAAAAGCCAATTCTGCTTCCTCATTCCATTGAAATGCATTCTGGTTTGTCAGGGGTCTGCTGATTACTCCATAGGACTTAACAAACCTCCTATAGTAGCATGTGAGCCTTAGAAAGCCTCTGAGAGCCTTGATAGATTTTGGCATAGGCTTAGAAAATATGGCTTCAATTTTAGCAGGATCAGTAGCTATCCCTCTTCCTGAAACAATATGCCCTAAATATTCCACTTTGTCCATTTGGACAATTTGGCATAAAGTTGCTCCTTCTGTAGTACTTCTAGCACTATTCTAAGATGAAGTGCATGAGTTTCTAATGTAGGGCTGTAGATTATAATATCATCAAAGAACACCAACACAAACTTTCTCAAAAAAGGTTTGAAAACATGATTCATTAGGCTTTGGAAAGTGGCAAGTGCATTGGTCAAGCCAAAGGGTATGACCTTGAACTCATAATGTCCTAAATGAGTTCTGAATGCAGTTTCAAAAATGTTATTCTCTCTCATTTTGATCTGATGATACCATCTCTCAAGTCAATCTTTGAATAGATGCAAGATCCATTGAGTTCATCCGTTGAGTCATCCACCAATGGTATACGAAATTTGTCTTTAACTATCATCTTATTAAGCTCCCTATAATCAATTCAGAATCTCCAACTTCCATCTTTCTTTTTAACTAAGAGCACTGGTGAGGAGAATGGAGAGTGACTAGGCTGAATAATCCCATTAGTAAACATTTCATTTACTTGTTTCTCTATTTCATATTTTTTAAAATAGCTATACCTGTAGGGTCTGATACTCACTGGTGCTGCATCAGACTTGAGGAGAATGAAGTGGTCGTGGTCCCTCCTTGGTGGTAAGGTCTTGGGCTCTACAAACACCTTGGGAAAGTCCTGGAGTACTGATCTGATCTCTTCAGGTAACTCTGCTGTAACTTCTACTTCTTTAGCTGAGATTGAGAATAAATGTGCCTACATCACTTGCCCTTTCTTCAGCAATTGTTTAACCCCAGAAGCAGACATAGCTTGTAGTTGGCCCTCTTCGGAGAATCCCTTCAGTTCTACCCTCTTACCATTGACACTCACTTGGAGTCTATAGCCAATAAAGTCAAATAAGACTGGGTTGTGTTTCCTCATCCAGTCTACTCCTAACACCATGTCACACTTTCCAACATCCAACAGCCTAAGCTTGTGCTCAAAATCAATTCCATGTATCTTCCATTTGAATGAGGGACAAGAGTGATAACTCATCAAATGGCTACCATTAGTTGTAGTAACCCTCATAGGTGCATATTCCTTAATCACACATCCCAATTGTTTTGCAGAACTTCTGGCCACAAAACTATGGGTGCTCCACTATCAGCTAGAATTATCAGTTTCTGCTTTCCATACTGTCACGCCCCAAACCTGGGGACGCGTGGCTGGCACCCGGTGCCGTACTGGCCCAAGCGAACCACTCTTTAACTCTTTCTTTTTTCTTAACTATCATGGGTCAACATGGCCTCAACTTGTAATGTACAACTTGTAAGTGGGAAAACACTGTACCACTAAATCATTTTCCTTAAAATACGAATACATATGGGCCGTCAAGACCTCTGACATACTGTACAAAATGAACCTTTGTCTACAAAGTCTCTAAGATTATTTGACATCAAATGGGATAGGGTACCGGCCTACCCGTAAGTCTGTAGCAAAACTCTGACATGATGACTCATAGACTCGGCTGCACTCCGAATGAGGTGGAGTCTTACTGATCCTTCGCTGAATGTCAATCTCATCTACTCTGAGGGATCGTCAAACTGATTATCTATACCTGCAGGCATGAATGCAATGTCCCCAACAAAAGGACGTCAGTAAGAATAATGTACTGAGTATGTAAGGCAGAACTAAAACATAACAGTAAGTCAACATTAATTGAAGACATATAAGAATCAACCTGAATATCTGAAGTGCCACCGTATATGCATACTTAATATACTTACATATAAACAATGCTTCTCTTTGAGACTATTATCCATGTCGTATGATGCATGACTGCCCAATTGATCAGTGGTAACTGCCCAACCGGCCGTCGCATGGTGGTAAATGTATGACTACCCAACCGGTGGTAAATAATGATACATAACTGCCCAACCGGTGGTAACTGCCCGACCGGCCGTAGCCCGGTGATAAATGCATGACTGCCTGACCGACCGTAGCTCAGTGGTAAATGTGTAACTTCCCAACCGGCCATAGTTCGATGGTAAATGCATGACTGCACGACCGACCGTAGCTCGATGGTAAATGAATATGCATGACTACCCAACCGGTGGTAAATAATGATACATAACTGCCCAACCGGTGGTAACTGCCCAACCGGCCGTAGCTCGATGGTAAATGAATATGCATGTATTACTATATTATGAACATTAACATCTTTATCATATACCTCAATAGGGAACTAGATACATACTTAGACATGCTTGAATATCACCTTACGGGAATGAATAACATAGACATCCTTAACTGCTAAGAGTAGAACAATTTATGGAATATCATTACGTTTACGTATCGTTACGTGGATCATGCCAAAAGAAAGAAGGATTAGCCTTAACATACCTGAGCCGATTCTCTTGAGAAAGATTGCACCGTACTCCCTTAGAATCGTAAAATCCCGTTGCTATTATGCTAAGAAGTTTCGTATGAATTTTATTTCAAGAAAAATCAAGTTACTACCATTCCAAATGATTGTAATTCGAACACCATACCCAAACCTCTCCTTCTCCATTTTTTTATTATTGATTTTGGCTCTTCACCTACATCACCGTACTCATTCCTCAAGATACAACCTTTCTAATAATCAATCAAGAGTGTTATATTACAAGCACACTATTGAATCTAGATACCATTTGATAGTTGCAAATCCGGCTGAAATCTTAACAACTTCTTAAACCAAGTAGTAGTAAACATACACTACTAGAAATTCGGCAAAAACCGACCAACTTTGGTAGGTAAAAAAACCGGCCAAAAACGACCAAAGTTGGTCGGTTTTTCAAAATATTTTAATTTTTAATTTTTTTTTACGAAACCGACCAACTTTGGTCGGTTTTCTTTGGCGCAAAAATGCGGAAAACTATTTTTGAGTCCAGCGAAATTTATTTTTCAAGAAACCGACCAACTTTGGTCGGTAAATTCGGCCGGTCATTTTAAAAAACCGACCAACTTTGGTCGGTAATTTTATTTTTTAATAAGACCGACAAACTTTGGTCGGTTATTTTCGTGCGAAAATACAATTAAAGAGTATAAATAAAAAAAAAATAAGACAATCTTAAAACAAAATGCACCAATGGTCTAGTGGTAGAATAGTATCCTGCCACAATACACACCCCGGTTCGATTCCCAGACGGTGAATCTTTTGATTACATAATTAAATTACTAACCAAGTTTGGTTGGATTTTTTTTTTTGCAATATTTTTTTTTTGAATTTAATTTACCAACCAACGTTGGTCGGTAATTTCCGACCAACTTTGGTCGGTATACTAAAGCGACCACCAAAATACCGTCCAAGCGTATTTGGTCGCATTTTAATCGGTAATTGGCCATAACCGACCAAAGTTGATCGGTTTTTTTGATCGCTAATTACCGGATTTCTAGTAGTGATACTTGACTAACAATAATGTAGTCCACTTAAGGAAGCCTTAAGCTAATAAGGCATAACGAAACAGTCAAAATTATCCCTATAAACAACTAAAGCATACTTCACCTGTAATGAAGGCACCATATGTGCTATGACTCATCATGCACATTGGTGCCACCTTGGCCTAGCTTAGTGCCATGTGGCACCTTATAGAAAAAATCTTTATCCACTTAATCCTATTTAATATCATAATTAGTTCTACAATTAATCAATTATTCACATAATTAAAAATTATCTCAAATTATTTAAAATACTACTTACTTTTAACACACTTTATGCATCCTACTATCATGGTCATGTGGTACCATATAAAATTAATACATACACTATCATTTCATTAAAATATCCATGTAAAAATGCATATATTTTCTCAACTTCTAATTTTCCTAATCTCATATAAAGAGTAAAAATTCTCGTACGCTTAATTCTTAAAATGGTAAAAAGATAATCTTCTTTTCTTGTGAGAAAATAATTTTTATCTTTACAATAAAGAAAATCTCATAAACTTTCTTATATTATGTGTGTAATTTAAAACATATTCGAAAGTAGTAATATTAATAACTATATAAAATTATATTTTTCAAACTTTTTTTTTCTACAATAAATGTCTCACTCAAAATAAATACCATATCCAATGTATATAATGGTATCAAGGTTGTTAAACTCACGGGACACATACATCCCTTTCAATTTAATAGTATTAGAGGTTATAGTCCCTGATAATGCATTGAGACTTATGGCCTCATCAATTATCCCTTCTTGACCATTTTCAACTTCTTCTCTTTCTTCCATTCCTTGACTTTCCTCTATTGTATCCTGGTCAGTAGTACCATGCAAGGTATTGAACTGCTTATAGCATTCACTCTTGGCCTTCCTTGATTCAAACAACTTGTTACCAGAGATGGTAGAATTAGAGTAATTCTCTTTTTGTGTATTCCCAGATGCTCTACTCCCTGATAGCCATTGTATGATAGTCATTGTATGAATTGTATTGAGTTGACTGTCTTCCTCCACTCATTTTGTTCTTTCTACTACCTGAATCCAGCAATTCTTTCTTATGTCTAGCCTTTTCTACAGCTTGACTTAAGGAAAAAGTATCAAGCATTTTAACTGTATGCCTGATTTCTTCTTTAATTCCTTCAATGAAAAATCCTAGAAAGAATTCTTCAGGAATGGTTGGGTGTTTGATTAATACCCAAGGCTTTAAATCTTCAAACTTCTCCAAATACTCATTCATAGTTCACCTTTGCTCAATTCTTTTAAACTTCATTAGTAGGTTAGATTACTATTATCAGAATCATTAAACCTTTTACAGATTTCCTCAGCAAAATCAGGCATCTCACCATACCTCTACTCAATTGATATGAGAAATACCAAGACTCAGCCATCACATTCAAGTGAAGTACTGCAGTATCTAACTTTTGTTGTGGTTCAATTATACGATTATAGTGGAAGTACCTTTCACATTTTCGCAGCCAAGATCTGGGATCCCCATCTTCAAAGTAAAGACAATCCACCTTAACAGCAGTACTGTTCGAGTAGAATTTGCCAGCGAAATTCTCCTGTGGTTCCATCATCCTCATTCTGCTACTCGATCCATCCAAATGGTAAACCTCGGCTGGAGCACTACCCAAGATTCCATCCTTGTTCACGAATAATTTTTCCATCATTATATCCAATTTGTGGTTGAGATCGCCCATTTTAGAATAAGTAGATTCCAATTTTTTTATTGGTTTTCGCCATGCAACTATGCAACTGGGTCTCTAATTTTTTGACATTTTCCTCTGTGGCCTTTGCTCGAGTTTCTGGAACTGTCATGGTGCCAGGATTCAGCTCTGATACCATATACTAGAATTTGTAACTGAGATTAAGAAGAAGATAATGAGAAAAGCAGGATTTCTTTATTGATTGTAATAGAATTGGAGTTACAACAGTGTTGCTTCTATAATGAAAGCTACATTACTCCATGAGTAACCTGAAAGAAGAAGAAGAGAAAGAGATTAGAGTGAGAAGAGAAGGGAGAGTTAGGTAGAGAGAGAAATCACTTGAGAAGTTGTAACTGAATTTACCAGAAAATGCCTACCGCTTCACTCTAACTTATGCGTATTAATACTCTTCACTAAGCTGATTGTGGACTGAATTGCTTGTGGACTGAATTGTAGTTGGGCCTAGTCTAATCTACCTCTGCTGGTCCAATAGCTCTAATACTAAGACCCAATTGAACCCAATGAATTAAGCCTGATCCACGTGTATGACATAAGACCCCAATATAGAAATATCTACGCTACTTTCCTAATCATTCACCCTCAGACATTACAAGTTGTCGGCCAGACATTGTATTTGTATGATTTTTGGGCTGTCAATTGAACAAGATATTGAGAAAAACTCAGTATCATTGAAAATAAGTGTGTGTATATGCGGATCTGCATGTATAGTTTTTGTGAAGTGGTACATTTAACTTCTGCGTTCGTGAATTCATCCCTTAAGAAATCTTTAATTTGTTGACAACTAAATTAAAATAGGGGGTTGAATAGTAAGTAATCCTCATTTTAGTAGGTAATTTAATAATTAATTAAAGAAAAAACATTGGAGCATGTGAAGAAAGACTACAAATACTCCCTCTATTTCAATATATGTGGCACATTTTGTATTTCGAAAATTAAATTTCTTAATTTGACCTTAAATTCAAAAATAGAATCTTTAAGTTTTTTCAAACAAAATTTACATATTTGGAACTACGTAAAACATATAATAAATCACAATAATAATCAACTCAATTATTAAAAAGGCATATAAAAAGATGAAGTTGTGAAGGCTGCTCAATAAGCATTAGCCGTGACATTGTATAACATTTATATTGTTCACATGTTGTAGGAGGTATAGCTAGCATAGAACTCTAAATACAATATACAAGTCATAAGTTTGCCTTATCATCCTCCCTCAATCTGAAGGGAAGGGACGAACCTGAAGATTGTATAACATATCTTTGAACCTGGAGCATGACAAAACCTTTGTGAAAAGATCAACAAGTTGTTGGCTAGTATGAACATGAGATACACAGAGATCATTTTCTCTCGAATGAAATGATAGTCAAGTTTGACATGTTTTGACCTCGAGTGGAAGACATGATTGTGAGCCAGGTGTATAGCTCCAATGTTATCATACTTTCGCTAAGAGAGGTCGTGAAAGGAAAACACCAAGGTCGCGAAGAATGAACTGCAACCAGGTTGCCTCAGCTGTGGCAACAGCAAGAGCACGATATTCGGCTTCTGTGCTTGAACGTTATGTCGAAGAAATATACAAAAGCCTAATGTGGATCTACGAGTGACTGTGCAACCCGCCTAATCCGAGTCAGAATAAATGGTAAGTGAGATGAAAGGGCGTTTGTACAACTGTAGACCAAAACTAATATACAAAAGCCTAATGTGGATCTACGAGTGACTGTGCAACCCGCCTAATCCGAGTCAGAATAAATGGTAAGTGAGATGAAAGGGCGTTTGTACAACTGTAGACCAAAATTAGTGGTGCCTTAAGATAGCAAATTATTCTCTTAACTCCTTGAAGATGATGTTGGCAAGGTTGATGGAGGAATTGAGAAGCTAAATTCACCGCAAACTGAAGATCGGGTCTAGTAAAGGATAAATATTGCAAACATCTAACCACTTGACGATAGATCGATGGATGATCTAGCAAGGTAATGTATGATGCATGCTAATCAACCTTGCTGTGTAGAGGGGTAATTACAAGCTTTGAGTTAACCATATCAAAACGCTGAAGTATGTCATTGATATACTTGCTTTGCATTAACAAGATACCATCAGAGTTGGGCACTAACTCCACACCCAAAAAGTATCGAAGATGACCCAGGTCTTTCATGGAAAACTGGGACTTCATGAAAGAAATAAAATGAGAAATCATAGACTTAGAGGAGCTGGCCTATATCATCCACATATACTAAAAGAACCATAATATTGGTTGTTGTCCGGAAGATGAACATGCTATTATCTGAAAGAAGACTGCTTGAATCCAAGGTCCAACAGGAAGGTGGCCAATCTATTATACCACGCCCGAGGAGATTGTTTCAGACTATACTAGGCTCTATGAAGCTTGCAAACATGATTAGGGAAATCAGCATGTACAAAACCTTTTGGTTGCACCACGTAGACATCCTCATGAAGTTCACCATGCAAGAAAGCATTAAAGACGTCCAATTGATGCATAGACCAACGAAATTGCAGTGCAAGAGAAAGAACTAGGCGAACTGTGGTCATTTTGATGATTGGAGCAAATGTGTCGGTATAGTCCACACCTGGTTGCTGAGAAAATCCTTGAGCAACAAGACGAGTTTTGAACCGATCAATCGTTCCATATTACACCTGATATATCCATTTGTTACCCACTATATTAACATTTGCAGGAGGAGGTATGAGGAATCATGTATGGTTGTGAATAAGAGCATTGTATTCATCACTCATAGCACTAATCCATCGTGGGTCTTTAGAAGCTTGACCAAAGCAACATGGTTCAGAAATGGATGATGAGGTGGTAGCCACAAGAGAAGGGGATGACTCTAGGCTTTAGAGATCCTGTCAATGATCTGGTGATCATTGTATGTGGCCGGGAGTTTGATTCAGAGGAGACTAAGGATGAGTTGATGAGTGAGATGAGATAGGAGAGTTGGATGATTGTTGTGGGTGTATGAGTCGATCTAGGAGAAGAGACAGACTGCATGAAATCAGGAAAGGATAAGTTTGCCACTGTATGGGGAATTTGACTAGGTAAAGTAGTGGAGAATTCAATAGGTGCTTGGACAGTTCGAGAATCCTGAGCCAGGTGAGGATGAGATGAATAAGGAGTAGATGTATGAGATATGTGAGTTGGATTTAATTTACTTTCCATAGACGTGGAATTATGTGAAGAGTCTTGTAACTTAGATGAAAAAGAAAGTGGTGAAGTGGCATTAGAATTCCAAGAAAGTGGAGTTTGTTTGGATAAGTATTCCGTAGAGTTGTGTTCATTGAAAATCATATGAAGATGGAGAGTTGGAGTAGAATTGGGAAAGTAGTGAGAATAAGGAGACACAGACTCTCTGAATTTCACATGATGAGAGATAAAAATGCGATTTGAAGAAGGATCCAAGCATTTGAAACCTTTGTGGTTAGGAGAAGAACCAAGAAAAATACAAGGCTTAGATCTTGGTGAAAATTTATTAACATTTGCATTAGCCACAAACGGATAACATAGGCACCCAAAAACTTTAACTAAGGCATAATGATGTTTTATACGTCAATACCACACAAGAGAGGGGTGATTGTGTGATACCCAATTTTCGCTTAACTTGATTATAGAAGGACCTGCTTTTTCTATGTGTTCCAACTACTACTGTCGCAGAATAATAACTACAGAAAATAAAGAACACGGAGATTTTACGTGGAAAACACCTGGCTCAAAAGGTGAAAAAACCACGACCTACATTCCAGTAGGATTTTCCCAAACTCTCAACTAAAATCACTGAGCCAAAAACTGCATTTACAAAAACTTTTTGTAAACCTAGGATTAACTCTAATCCCGTTGTGGCACACAACCTCAACTGTTGCGACAACTTCAAGTTAACTTTAACTTGAAAACTCTAAGTAGCTAATACAATTACTTCTAGATAAGCTTAAAGGTACAATGTAAAATCACCTACTACAATTGAACTAGAATAAAAGATAGACACTTGGAACTGGTTCTTCTATCTGGTTCAAGTAGCTTCAGGTTTGCACGCTTGAATCACACACGAATTGCCTGCAAAATTGTCTTGCTATTTTGCTCTCAATTCACGTTTAACTTCTGCTTGTGTGCGTTACCAGTAAAAGAGAACGACACTGATATTTATGGAGTTAGTAAAAGGAGATTGACTAGAATACAGATGCTACTCTTCCTTGGTGAAAGAGTTCTAGTTGGTCTCATCCTCTAACTCTATCCATTTCTTAAGCCGTGTTTCTCTTTGTGTAAGGAGTCTTTCTCCTTATCCAATATGCAACATTTTCGATCATGATCAGGAGATATCACTTCTGATACGTTAGGTTTATCTCCTTCACGTGCATCTCACATGTTTGAGTTGGTCATAACTGTGCTTCACAAGATGGACCTGGTCCATGTCTGAGTTCCTTTGTCAGTCTTCAAAACCTCACCTCTACTTGGGCCAACAAATTCCCCCTTTTTGATGATGACAAACTCTTTGCTTCTCACTCACTTAGGCCCTGTCAGAACTCAGCTTATTCATCAATACAAAGTTAGAAAAATTTACTTATTATCAAGGACCCGGTTCATTAGGTTATAAACATCACTTATTAAGAATATATAAAGCACAATATCTCTTCCCCCTTTTGGCATCATCGAAAAGTTGCATAAACAAAGTGTGAGTCCCAGAATTTTAACAATTACTTATGGCCAATGGGGCAACTGCTGGTGCAATCATGGATTAATCATCAGTAATCAAGCAAACATTTCAAACTATCAAGGAAATATTAACAATCAACAAGAGCACAAACATTAGATATCATTGATAGAAGATATTTTGCTACCACAATCCACCAAAAGAAAGCAAAAATATTCAAAACATGAGCAAAAGAAAGAGAAATCCCTAATATGGGTCACTGGTGGTACTAGACAGGTTCAGGAGATGAAGGCTAGAAGTCCTAAGGCTTGGGGGAGCTAGAGGGTTGGTTTTGGGCTTGTAGAAGGTTCAGCATATTTTGAAGAATGCCATCAGTCTTCTCCTTTTCCTTGGTGAGCTCAGTTCTGAGAGCATCCCTCTCAAATTCAACCTCTGCTAAGCGAGCCTTCAGCCTAGCTATCTCAGCATCCTTGGCCCTACTTTCCTGAACTAGAGCCCTGACTTTACTATTGACGGGTGTCTTCTTGGATGAACCAGGTTCATTGGGAATGGCAGTGACTAGATAGTCACAAGAAATCAAAGTATTTATGCCAAAATGGTCCTTGCTTGTGGCCATTTCCCACATCTTCAGAGGCACCTTGCACCGATCTAGAACAGTAGTCAGAATAAATCCATAAGGGGTGGCATGGGCCTTGTAGCCATTGATAATCCTTTCCAGTAGCTTGATGATGAATGCAGGCCAGTTGATTTGTCTTCCACTTTCAAGACACTCCATCAGAACTAAGTCCATATAGTTGGAAATGTGCCTTCTTTCCTGCCTGGGCAGTAGGCACTTGTTGACAAATTCAAAGAGGACTTTGTGTTGTGGCTTCATTTCACTCTTGTGCACAAACTTAGCCTCATTCACTTCTTCAACATCACAGAATCTTCTAGTGATTTCAAGGGCAGAAGGAAAGGAATCCAGACTGGGCCATCTTTGCCTAGTGTAGTCATCATATCCCTCAGCAGGGATGTCAAGAATCTCACCCAGCTTCTCTGCATCGAAGGTCACCGGAACTCCTTTTACATGGCTGGTAACTCTGCCATCCTTGACCTCTGCATTGGTCATGAATTCAATGATTTCATTTCTAGCTAGCCTTCCATCCATCTGAAGGACCATGTCCTTCCTGCCTTGATCATCTAGTGCATCAATCAATCGAACCATTCCTGGTTCCACCAAGTCTTTCAGCAATCTACCCTTCAAAATTTTTCTTTTGCCAAACATGGCAAGCTTGTCCTGTTCACCATCAGACTCACTCTCTTCTTTACCACTCCATTCTTCATCCTCAGCAATTTTAACTGGTGTGTTTTTTACTACAGACCTTGTCCTTTTGGCCAATGAAGATTCAGCAGCCTTAGACCCTGATGGAGACTTCTTTGAAGAGGTCTTGGTCTTTTCAAGCTTGGGGGTCTGAACCTCCACAGTTGTAAGTTCCTCCTGATGGACCTATTCCATCTCCTCAATATCAACAGCCTCAGAAGGCTCTGCAACCTTGGCTTTTCCTTTATCTATCCTCTTCTTCTTGCTTTCAGCCAAAGCCTTTTGTAATTCACTCTCACTCTGTTTCACTATACTTCTTGTGGCTCTCCCCTTTGGCAAGGGAATTTCAGCAGTTGTTTGAGAAAAAGCCTTTCTTTTCTTGGAAGGTTTTGCAGTGCTGGGGGTTTTTGGTGTAGGGGTTCTCCTTTTCTTTGGATCATAGCTAGCACCCACTTTCTTCAGAAGGTCTGCTAGGGTCTCCTCAACAGATGAACCAGGTTCATCTACCTGTGAACTAAGATTAACCAACCCTTCAGTAGCCTCCCCTGATCCACTTCCCCCTATTTTCTTGCCACTTTCTCCTACTATTTCATCCTCAGTCCCACAAATTGCTGCTCTAACCATCTCAGAGGTGGGTGACGAATCAACCACTTCTGTCCCTATTCCCCTCACATCACTGCTTGCCCCCTCACTCTCCTTTTCTTTTTCACCTTTATTTTTACCACCTCTCCTTCTTGACACAGGCAATTCCACATTCCTAACAGACCCAACCAGAACAAACCTATTGTCTACATTCTCAACCAAAATAGAACGTACCTCAGAAGGGGAGTTTTGAGCCTTCTCAGAGTCAGAAGACCAGTTCCTTCCCCCTCACTCGCAGATTTGAACAAATCGTCTGAGTTCTCAGAATCTTGTGCTTGGCTTGCCTTTAATTTCTCGTTTAATTTCTTTGAAAGAGCACCAGTTTCCACCGTTTTACGAGCAAGCATTTTTACTCGCCTTCTCCTAGGTTGAGGGGTTGTGCTGGGTGGAGGACGGGTGGATGAGTCAGAGGGGGTAGGTTGTGGAGGAGTGCCTGGGTTATCTTGGGGGTCAGACATTGTGACTGATTTCGTGAGAGAATTTGTGAGTTCGGCTTTTGGAACAGAGAACAATTGAGAGTGAAAGAAATTTTGACGGTTTGGAATAATAAGGGTGGCAGAGGGTGATGATGTATATTTAAAGAGAGAAACTTATTTAATGACTAACGGTAGCTTTTTGCAGTCAATTAGAGGTCTAATCAACCTGAAATTTCAGGTTGAATGAATGGTTAAGCTTCCCTAGATTTTAGGCATTTTATGTGGTGAGAATTCTAGTAGAGACGGACTGGTTCAAAAATAAACGGATAGGATTCTCTGATGTTTTTGAACATAGGTAGGACTCTGCTCATGATTTAAATATTTATATTTCTAATTGTGCAGAGTATAGAAAACAAACCTCGTTATTCAGATGAACCAATACTGATGAACCAGGTTTTTCATTTAGAATCCTCTTGATCATGCCTCAACTTACCAAAATAGAGAAAATTTTGTTAGAGATCAGTGAGTCATATCAACACATGTCACAGGAGTATACTATTTACAGTATGAAACTGAGTAAAAATTAATCTAGATATTTACACAAGTTCCAGATTTCCTAGCCAATTTTTTTTTCATTGTGCATTCTGAGTTCCCATTAGGTCATCTTAATCATCCCTAATTCTAACATGTTCCTTTCAAAGCTTTTTTCTACTCAGTGCTTTAGTAAAGATGTCAGCAATTTGTTTATCAGTAGCATAGAATTCTATAGTAATCAATCCTTTCTCATAGTTGCCCCTTAAGAAGTGATGTCTAACATCTATGTGCTTAGTCCTCTTATGATGAATTGGGTTCTTAGTCATACTAATAGCACTAGTGTTATCACAAAAGATAGGGATGCAACCAATTTCAATGCCAAAATCCATCAGCTGCTGTTTGATCCACAGCAGTTGAGCACAACAAGAGGCAGCAGCAACATACTCAGCCTAGTAGTGGATAAAGCCACTGAATTTTGCTTTTTAGTGGCCCATGATACCAGACATGAACCAAGAAAATGACCCATACCTGAGGTGTTTTTCCTATCCACAAGGAAACCTGCATAGTCAGCATCATCATATCCTACTAGATTAAAGTTACTACCTTTAGGGTACCAAAGGCAAAGGTCAGTAGTGCCTTTCAAATATCTCAATATCCTCTTGACAGCAGTCAAGTGGGATTCCTTAGGATTTTCCTGAAAACGAGCACAAAGCCCTACACTGAAAACAATGTCACGTCTGCTAGCAGTAAGATACAGAAGTGAACCAATCATACCCCTATACAACTTCTGATCAACAGATGAACCAGGTTCATCTATGTCTAATTTAGTAGTTGTTGCAATGGGTGTGTCTATTTCTCTTGATTCATCCATTTTAAACTTCTTGATCAACTCTTTTGCATATTTCTACTGATGGATCATGGTTCCATTTGGATTTTGTTTGATCTGTAAACCTAAGAAGAAGTTAAGTTCACCCATCATACTCATTTCAAACTCACTCCCCATTAATTTAGCAAATACCTTACTCGGTTTTTCAGTGGTTGCCCCAAAAATTATGTCATCGACATATATTTGTACTACTAGTAGATCCTTACCTTTTTCCCTCAAGAATTGAGTGATGTCAATCTTACCTCTTTTGTATGCATGTTCAACAGGAATTTGGATAGGCGTTCATACCATGCTCTAGGAGCCTGCTTCAGTCCATATAGGGCCTTGTCCAGTTTGTATACATGATCTGGACACTCTTACTTTCAAACCCTGGAGGTTGTTTGACAAAGACTTCCTCCTTTAAGTAGCCATTTAGGAAGGCACTCTTCACATCCATTTGGTGAAGAGTAAATTCTATGTGTGCTGCAAAGGCTATGAGGAGTCTTATTGCCTCCAGTCTTGCAACTGGAGCAAAGGTCTCATCATAATCTATGCCTTCCTCTTGGTTATAACCTTGGACCACCAATCTTGCCTTGTTCCTTGCAACCGTTCCATCTTCATCAAGTTTATTTCGGAAAACCCATTTAGTGCCAATGACTGATCTCCTTGGGTCTTGTGACCGGATGCCACACTTGACTTCTTTCAAACTGATTGAGTTCATCTTGCATTGCATTCACCCAGTCTACATAAGCTTCAGCAACATTTTTAGGTTCAATAAGAGATAAGAATGCATCAAAAGCACACAGATTCTTTAGTTGAGATCTGGTTTTAACTCCAGAAGTTGGGTCAGTAAGGATGTTCTCAATGGGATGAGAACTTTGATACTTGTAAGGTTTCACAACCAACTGATTTCTGTTTGGAGTTTCTGCCATGTTCTGTTGCTAAGGAACAGGCTCATGGACAGGTTCCATTTGGAAATTAGATTCACTTCTCTTTGTTCAGTTCCCCCTGTCAAGTTGCCCTAGATGGAAGAACCTGTTCCATTACCTGTTCCTTCTTTTGGTGCAGCTTCAGCTTGAGCTGTGACTTCACTAAATTCTTTTACCAGCCCAATAGCTTCATCTTCATGTTCCTGTTTCTCGGAAAGAATGTTAGTTTCATCAAAAACTACATGTACACTTTCTTCTGCACACAAAGTTCTTTTGTTGTACACTTTATAAGCTTTGCTATGTGAAGAATATCCCAAGAATACTCCCTCATCACTTCTGGGATCAAACTTACCTAGGGAGTCCTTTCCATTATTTTGCACAAAGCACTTGCATCCAAATGCCCTAAGATGGGATATATTTGGTTTTCTCCCTTTAAGTAACTCATAGGGAGTCTTCTCTGGAAGAGGTCTAGTCATGCACCTATTAATGATGTAACATGCAGTATTTACAGCCTCTGCCCAGAAGCTATGGGGAAGTTTACTAGAAAGAAGCATAGTCCTAGCCATATCTTCAAGAATCCTATTCTTTCTTTCAACTACTCCATTTTGTTGAGGAGTCCTAGGGGCGGAGAAATTATGATCTATACCATGCTGATCATAAAATTCAGCAAACTTAGCATTTTCAAATTTAGTTCCATGATCATACCTAATTGATGCAAGTTGATTACCTAGTTGTTTCTGAGTTTTTCTAACAAAGGCAATAAACATGTCAAATCCTTCATCCTTAGATGTTAAAAACAATACCCAAGTAAACCTAGAGTAATCATCAAAAAGTACCATCACATATTTCTTACCACCTCTGCTCAATGTTCTCATTGGACCACAAAGATCCATATGAACCAGTTCCATCGACCTGGTCGTGCTTACCACTTTCTTGCTTTTAAAAGAGGATCTTACCTGCTTCCCCCTTGCACAAGCCTCACAAACTTTGTCTTCCTTGAACTTGATTTCAGGTAACCCTATCACCAGGTCCTTGGAGACTAATTTGTTGAGTTGATTTAGACTGGCATGACCAAGTCTTTTGTGCCATAGGAGGGGATAATTGTCCAACACACTCAAGCAAGTGAGTTCATTTTCTGAAAGAGTGGACAAATATACAATGTAAATATTGTTAACTCTTTTTCCCTGCAAAACAATCTTGTCAGTGGTAAGATTAATCACAAAATATTTGGTAGAGGTGAGTGCTACCAGGTTACCTCTGTCACACAGTTGTGATACACTAATTAGGCTATATTTCAAGCCAACTATCAAGTAGACATTCTCAATGGAATGTGAGTCTGTCTTACCTACCTTTCCAACCCCAATAATCTCACCTTTCTTCCCATTTCTAAAGGAGACTTAGGTCCTCAAGTAAAAGGAACTGGTTCTTACTTCCAGTCATATGCTTTGAGCAGCCACTATCCATGTACCATATTTGGCTACTTCCCTTCACTTGAACCTGCAAAACGAAATCAGGGGTTAGTCTTAGGAACCCAAACTAGTTTGGGTCCCTTTCTATAGGCAAAAGGGTGGATTAAATTCTTTTTAGCCCATCCAGGTAGCCTATTTTTCTCTTGAACAAAGATTTTGTTCTTTTGACTGGCCTTTCTTTTGCATTACATTCACTTTTGTAATGACCAGACTTGCCACAATGTGTGCAGATTTTGTTCTCAGGAAGTGTGATGTACTTGCTTTAGGGATCCCACTTAGGTGCTGGGGTCCCATAGCCAAGTCCTCTCTTATTGCTACTGTGGTGCTCTTGTAACCAGGATAGTGCATCAGAGGACTTATCCATTTGCAAGTTCTGTCTAGTTCATGCTTCACCTTGCCTAGATCTTCTTTTAGGACTCTTATCTGCTCATCTCTCTTGTACAACTCATCCTTCATTTTTCCTAGATTTTCTTCTAATGTGAGATGTGTGTGATCAAATTTCTTTTTACCCGTTCCTAATTTTAATTTTAAATTTTTAGATCTAAGTTCTAAGACAGTGGTGTCAAGTTCAAGAACCTGGTTCTTCAACTCAGTATTTTTACTATCACTATCACTTTCACTAACCTTGAGTTCCAGATTTTTTCACTTTGCTTTTAGGATCACACATTCCCTAGACAGTTGTTCCTTCTCATTGTTTATGACCTCAGACTCATCAATGAAGTCTAGCAGTAATTCAGATAGCTTTTCTTTAGACAAAAGTTTAATCTTGTCTTTGAGATGAATCACACTTACCTCTTGTTCATCGTCTGATTCTCCAATGGCCATAAGTGCTTGTTCATCTCCAGCTTCATCTTCTGAATCCTTATCTGAGCTTTCTCCCCAAGCAACAACCATAGCCTTTGTTGTTCCTTTGTTCTTCTTGGGTTGAACCTGTTCCTTCTTCCTGTTTCTTCGTTCAGCCCTTTCTTTCTTCCATTCAATTTTCCACTGAGGGCAATTCTTGATCATGTGGTCAGTCTTACCACATTTGTAGCAGCCCTCGTTGGTCTGTTTTTCAGGAGCTCTTGGTTTGTTGAAGGTTGCACCTCTTGAAGAACCCTTTCCTCTCATTAGGTACTTCTTGAAATTCCTTGTGATCATTGCCATTTCATCATCCTCTAAGTCTGCACCTTCAGCTATTCTGAGAGCCAGGCTTCTTTCCTTCTTGGGTGCATCCATCTTCATGGTTTGCCTTCTCAGTTCATAGGCAGTGAGATTTCCAATCAGCTCATCCAACTTGAGAGTAGCAATGTTCTTTGATTCCTAAATAGCAGTGATTTTGCTTTCCCAAGTTACTGGCAAGACCCTTGTCAAGATTTTCTCAACCTTGTCTTCTTTAAGGATAATTCTTCCAAGAGACTTAAGTTCATTTGTTAGTGTTGTGAACCTTGTGTACATTCCTTGGATGGTTTCTCCTTCCTTCATGGTGAAGTTCTCATATTGAGAATACAACAGTGTTCCTCTTTATCTCTTTACTTGAGGAGTTCCTTCATGGGCCACTTGTAGAGTGTCCCAGATCCCCTTAGCGGTAGAACAGCTTTGAATTCTGCTGTACTCGTCTGGACCTAGTCCACACACAAGCCATTTCTTAGCCTTGGCATTCTTTTCCCATTTCTTCAAATCTTCAGCAGTGCAGTCAGCTCTCGTCTTTGGCACGCCAACTCCTTCAGCATTCTTCTTTGTTGTAACCAGGGAACCATCAGTAACAATATCTCAAAGTTCATAGTCTTCTCCTATGATGTGGTCTTCCATCCTGTTCTTCCACCAGGAATAGTACTGGCCATTAAAGAGTGGAGGCCTAGCAGCGGATTGTCTTTCCCAGTTTCCAGGTGGTGCACTCATCTTGATCCGTTCCTAAGGTGTCAGCCTCTTCAAGGATAACCCACTCTGATACAAATTGATGTTTTATACGTCAATACCACACAGGGGGGGGGGTGATTTTTGTGGTACCCAATTTTCGCTTAACTTGATTATAAAAGGACCTGGTTCTTCTATGTGTTCCAACTACTACTGTCGCGGAATAATAACTACAGAAAATAAAGAACACAGAGATTTTACGTGGAAAACACCTGGCTCAAAAGGTGAAAAAAACCATGACCTACCTTCCAGTAGGATTTTTCCAAACTCTCCACTAAAATCACTGAGCCAAAAACTACATTTACAAAAACTCTTCTGTAAACCTAGGATTAACTCTAATCTTGTTGTGTCACACAGCCGACAACTTCAAGTTAACTCTAACTAGAAAACTCTAAGTACCTAATACAATTGCTTCTAGATAAGCTGAAAGGTACAATGTAAAATCACCTACTACAATTGAACTAGAATAAAAGATAGACACTTGGATCTGGTTCAAGTAGCTTCAGGTTTGCACGCTTGAATCACACACGAATTGCTTGCAAAATTGTCTTGCTATTTTTCTCTCAATTCACGTTTAACTTTTGCTTGTGTGCGTTACCTGTAAAAGAGAACAACACTGATATTTATGGAGTTAGTAAAAGGAGATTGACTAGAATACAGATGCTACTCTTCCTTGGTGAAAAAGTTCTAGTTGGTCTCATCCTCTAACTCTATCTATTTCTTAAGCCGTGTTTCTCTTTGTGTAAGGAGTCTTTCTCCTTATCCAATATGCAACCTTTTCGATCATGATCAGGAGATATCACTTCTGATAAGTTAGGTTTATCTCCTTCACGTGCATCTCACGTGTTTGAGTGCATCTCACTTCTGATAAGTTAGGTTTATCTCCTTCACGTGCATCTCACATGTTTGAGTTGGTCATAACTGTGCTTCACAAGATGGACCTGGTCCATGTCTGAGTTCTTTTGTCAGTCTTCAAAACTTCACCTTTACTTGGGCCAATACATAATCTGACTGTCTACCAAAAAGTGCTTCAAATGGAGAATGAAAACCGAGAATGGGTAACATGTTATATTCAACAAATGGACAGCATAAAGTGATGTATCGGCCCAAAATTTGAGAGGCAAACAAGATTGAAATAATAAACAACGGAGAACATTATTTATATGCCTATGTTTCCTTTCGGCTCATCCATTTTGAGCTGAAGTATATGGACAGGAAAAACAATGAAGAATGCCATGTTCCTTGAAGAAATAATGAAATTGATGATTATCATATTCTTGGCCCTCTATCTGATTGAAAGATGGAAATAGACAAACGAAAAATGTTTGAGACCATTGCATAGAACTCTTTGAATTTATTAAATGCTTTATTAAATGCTTCTGATTATTGACACATCAAGTAAACCCAAGAGAACTTGGTATAGTCACCAAGAAAGAGAATATAATAACGATAATCAGAGTTAGAATTAAAAGGAGATTGCCATACATCCGAATGAACTAGATGGAAAGGGACAATAGCTTTATTAATTCTAAGTTGGAAAAGACAACTTGGACTGCTTGCCAAGATGAGAAACATTACATTTATTATTGTCAAAAAAGGAACTACAAGAAATAAGGCCTTTATTAACTAAGGTCGCAAGAGACTTCTGGCCGGGGTGTCCTAAGCGCTGGTGCCATAATGACGAAGTGGTAGTGCTGAAAAAAGCAACATGTGAGGTGGATGGATTTGCAAGACGAAGTGGATTGAGGGATCCAACATTGTTACAGTGGAGCAACACTCGAGCCGTCCTCATGTCCTTAACAAAAAAATCACAGTCAGTAAATTCAATAAAACAATTATTATCCCGACATAAACATTGAATAGACAATAGATTTTTTTAAGAAGAGGAACACAGAGAATATTTTTTAGAATCAATGATCGAGAAGATGTGGGAATGCTAGAAGTTCCCGTAGAGACAATAGGAAGAAGAGTACCATTGCCAACCATTACTTGTGAAGTGCCATTGTAAGAATAGGACGAGGAGAGAAGAGGGGGATCACTTGTCATGTGCGCTGAAGCACCCGAGTCAGGATGCCAGATAGAGGGTTGAACTTCTTGTAAACTCATGGTAGCAAAGGATTTCGGAATGGAGTAGACACGAAAGAATGATTGAATCTATTTCTACACTCTAGAGCTGTGTGATTGTAGTGCAAGCAGATTTGACACTGTTTAGTGGGAGTAAAAGGGGGATGACCAAAAATACCTTCACTAGGAGAGGATAGTCTAATTGAATCAAGATGAGGTGACAAGTAAGAGAAGTTTGGACGAGGTGGATAAGACCCATGGCCCCTACTGTTAGACCCTTGACAAAGCTGATCGGCAAGTGGCGCGACAGTGGCAAGGATTTAGCATGATGGCCTTGCCATTGGCCTATGTGCGGGGGAAATCAACATGCAAGACAATGCGGGTGTTGTCAATGGCAACAAACTGTTGCAAGGTAAAGTGTGACGGGCTACACTACTATTGGAAGGCTAAGGTGTGATGGACTACACTAAATCACGAGTCGGTTGTATGCAAGCAAAGGCCAAGGTATTGAAGGAACAAGGCGGGCTAGACGAAAGCTTGACAAGGCAAAGCGGGAAAGACCTAGGCGCTAAGAGAATGCGGCTTAGTACCAAGGCAGTGGAATTGGCAACTTGGTGTTGCCTTGGCTTAGGTGAGCGGGATGGAACCTAAGGAATTTGTGGGCAAACGACTTAGCAAGGGAAATGGCATCATGCCTTGGTGACTTGATGCTAATATCAGCTTGGCATTGGCAAAGGGCAGACTTGATCAAGTAGGGGCGACTTGACATGAACAAGCGGCTGTGGCAGCGGGTGGGCGTGCGCTAAGTCATGGGCGACAAGCTGTGGCTATGGAATTGGGCAGAGCAGTGTCAAAGAGCAAGGCTGGGCGCAATGCCAACCTTGGGCGTGCAGTAGCTGGCTAGAAACATGCATATGCAGCGCACATGGAGCGGTTATCAAGTGTGATGTGCACATGCTGTGCAGTTGGGCGGTTACAATAGCCATGTCCAAAGAGTTGCTGATAATGGGGCTAAGTCTATGCACGTTTTTAGGCATGTTATATCATGGCATGCACATTTTTTATCATGGGTGATCATGGCCTATCAGTTGGGGGTGTCAACTGAAATAGGAAAACTGAAATGGGTTGACTACACTATATATATGTGTGTTAGTAGCCCCAAAAACGAGTCTAAGTACCTAGGGAGGGAAATAGGCAAAGATGTAGGCATAGGGTTGTCTATGTCAAGGCTTGAGCATGACTAATTATGTGCCATTGCCTTGCCAAAAGAGTGAGCATGCAAGAAATGCCTGAGGCAGGGGCTTTTATGGGGCAGTTTGTGCAAGAGTCGGCAATTTTATGAGTTGGTGTCTGCCAAGGGTGGCAGCACCTTGCCAAACTCGAGAGTTTCCTTTGTAATTAATTTATTATAAAAGGTTGGGAAAGGGTTCCCATAAATCTATTGTGCCTTTACTTATTTTATGTTTCCTTGAAATTATTCGAAGTGTTAAACCACGAAAGCGAAAGAAATCGGACAAAGGCTGAGCCAAGTAGGGACTTGACTGCCGCACAACGGGCATGTTTTTGACGGATGGAAAACACCCCTGTGACAACTTGTATTAGAGCGGAGTAGGTTCGTGACGAGGCCGAGACGACCATGGACAAGACGGCAAGACAAGGGGTCAGTGTGCTTGTTCGTGGAAGGGACTGTCCGGGCTTAGAAAATTCAGAAAAGGAAAGGAAGGCAGTGATGCAGAAATTTCGAGTTGAAGGGTGCCAAAATCAGTGGTGGGTTCTTTCAAATCAAGTTAGTTGCATGCTAGATTTGCTGTGGGAATGACGGGCAGGAAAGGCAAAGGAGAAAAACGTTGCACTTGAGGGCAAGGACAACGTAATTCTCAAAAGGGTGCTGAACTTGTGATTTCTTTGCAAATGGCAAGCATGTGTTGGGAATTATTCGACGAGGGGCGTCGAATTCAACTGGTTGGGGTGGTTTGTTAGACCCTTGACAAAGTTGATCGGCAAGTGGCGCGGCAGTGGCAAGGATTTAGCATGATGGCCTTGCCATTGGCCTATGTGCGGGGGAAATCAACATGCAAGACAATATGGGCGTTGCCAATGGCAACAAACTATTGCAAGGCAAAGTGTGAATCACTACACTATTATCGGAAGGCTAAGATGTGACGGACTATACTAAATCACGAGTGGGCTGTGTGCAAGCAAAGGCCAAGGTCTTGAAGGAACAAGGCTGGCTGGACAGAAGCTTGACAAGGCGAAGCGGCAAAGACCTAGGCACTAAGACAAGGCGGCTTAGTACCAAGGCAGTGGCATTGGCAACTTGGTGTTGCAGGCTTAGTTGAGCGGGCTGGCACCTAAGGAATTTGTGGGCAAACGACTTAGCAAGGGAAATGGCATCATGGCTTGGTGACTAGATGCTAATATCAACTTGGCATTGGCAAAGGGCAGACTTGATCAAGTAGGGGCGACTTGACATGAACAAGCGGCTGTGGCAGCGGGCGTGCGTGCGGCTAAGTCATGGGCGACAAGTTGTGGCTATGGCATTGGGGCGGAGCAGTGTCAAAGGGCAAGGCTGGGCGCAATGCCAGCCTTGGGCGTGCAGCAGCTGGCCAGAAACACGTACATGCAGCGCACATGGAGTGGTTATCAAGTGTGTTGTGCACATGCTGTGCAGTTGGGCGGTTACAACTGCCTTGTCCAAAGAGTTGCTGATAATGGGGCTATGTCTATGCACGTTTTTAGGCATGTTATATCATGGCATGCACGTTTTTTATCATGGTTAGTTGATCATGGCCTATTAGTTGGGGGTGTCAACTGAAATAGGAAAACTGAAATGGGCTGACTACACTATATATATGTGTGTTAGTAGCCCCAAAAATGAGTCTAAGTACCTAGGGAGGGAAATAGGCAAAGATGTAGGCATAGGGTTGTCTATGTTAAGGCTTGAGCATGGCAAATTATGTGCCATTGCCTTGCTAAAAGAGTGAGCAGCACGAAATGCCTTAGGCAGGGGCTTTTATGGGGCAGTTTGTGCAAGAGTCGGCAATTTTGTGAGTTGGTGTCTGCCAAGGGTGGCAGCACCTTGCCAAACTCGAGAGTTTCCTTTGTAATTCATTTATTATAAGGTTGGGAAAGGGTTCCCGTAAATCTATTGCGCCTTCACTTATTTTTTGTTTCCTTGAAATTCGAAGTGTTAAACGACGAAAGCGAAAGAAATCGGGCAACGGATATGAGCCAAGTAGGGACTTGACTGCCGCATAGCCGGCATATTTTCGACGGACAGAAAACGCCCCTATGACACCTACTACCATAACCTTTATTTCGTCTGCCACGACTTCGATTACCATGGTGACCCCGTGAATTTTGAGTGTGTGAAAGGAGGAGAATCAACAATGGCCTTAAACTGGTAAGGAGAGCCGTTTGTGAAGTTGTATCGTCTGGAGTGGCTGCTGTAATATATGCCTCTTCAGTAAGTAATAAAGGTCTTAGAGTTATAAGGATGGAAGTCAACCAGTTGCATTCAAACTAGACACAAACGTGCGATATGAAGCAGGCAAGCCTTGCAAGGCTTGAATGACAAGGTCACCTTCCGTAACCGGCTTCCCTTTTGCTCGAAGAGAACAAGCAATGGAATGCAATTGTTGGAGCTATTCCTCCATAGACAAAGACCCCTTTTTAAAGTTCTGGAACTTTGATTTTAAATGAATAGCAAATGATGCAACTTGATCCAGGTAAAGTGAAGAAAGAGTGTCCCAGGCATTTTTAGAGGTTTCACAACCATAATTGAGAAGAGTGTTAAGGACCGAAGGAGATAGAGTGGCATTTATGTTTGCTCAAAAGTTATCGTGTGCTTTATGAGTGCAAAACAATACAAATAAGTTACGGGAAAATCATAGCAAATCGTAATAATCCATTGGACCAAGCGAAGAACATGAAAATAAGTACTCAAGGTTAGGAGAAGAAATCTTAACAGCTTTTATTGACAATATTGGTTTGGTCTGCCTCTCCATGAAGAGGTTCAGAGCCTTACAATGGTGTTTTCTCTTCCCATAAGATGGGTATATTTTTCTCTTCTCTCTCTCTTTTGTGAATAGTGGTGAAGAAGCAGCCCCCTTTCTAGGGCTTCCGCTCTTAGTATTTATAGATGTGAGCTTCGTGAGCTAGCAATAAATGGCCGTGGCCACGCTGAGGTTCCGTCCCCATGGGGGAATGACTGGGTCGTGCCCTCGTAGATTAAATCGGACAAGAGTCGAATCCTGTTATGAATAAGTTGCCATACCACTTATTAATTATGGATTAGCTCAAGACGAGATTAACTCCGTTAATTACCGTGAGATCAGATTCTGACCCATACAGTTAGTCCCTCCGCTTATTGAGGTCGTGTTTCGGCCGAGCTCGATGAGCGGACTTCATCGATTGTGATTTGAAAAAAACTCGAATAAGGGGGTCGACTTATTGACGGCGGTGGCCTTAGCCGTTTACACGTTGGAGATGGCCGTAGCCTTTCATATATTGGAGAGCCTTTCATACATTAGAGATGGCCGTAGCCTTTCATATATTGGGGATGGCCGTAGCCTTTCATATATTGGAGAGCCTTTCATACATTAGAGATGGCCGTAGCCTTTCATATATTGGAGAGCCTTTCATACATTAGAGACGGCCGCAGCCTTTCATATATTGGGGATGGCCGTAGCCTTTCATATATTGGAGAGCCTTTCATACATTAGAGATGGCCGTAGCCTTTCATATAATGGGGATGGCCGTAGCCTTTCATATATTGGAGAGCCTTTCATACATTAGAGACGGCCGTAGCCTTTCATATGTTGGGGATGGCCGTAGCCTTTCATATATTGGAGAGCCTTTCATACATTAGAGACGGCCGTAGCCTTTCATATATTGGGGATGGCCGTAGCCTTTCATATATTGGGGATGGCCGTAGTCTTTCATATATTGGAGAGCCTTTCATACATTAGAGATGGCCGTAGCCTTTCATATATTGGAGAGCCTTTCATACATTAGAGATGGCCGTAGCCTTTCATATATTGGGGATGGCCGTAGCCTTTCATATATTGGAGAGCCTTTCATACATTGGAGATGGCCGTTGCCTTTCATACATCGGGGATGGCCGTAGCCTTTCATATATTAGAGAGCCTTTCATGCGTTGGAGATGGTCGTAGCCTTTCATACATTGGAGGTGGCCGTGGGGAATGAGTATGCGCCGGGTATGTATTTGGTCACGTCTAGAATTTTGAAGGCGTACGACACATCCTTTCAGCATTCGCAGGCCGTTGCGATTATTCTGATAGCGGGACGTTGGCGGATGGCTGAGAAGTGTAAGCAACAGGGATCTGTCGAGGCGGGTAGCCGGCTCAGCTTTGCAGGTAGCTTTCAGTTTTTTTTGTTTTGTCGTAAAAAACAACTGTGGTACGTACTGACGCGTTTCTTCTACCTCTTTTACAGACCCTCATCTTGGAGG